>NW_017308647.1:31728-45108 GCF_000935625.1 Nanorana parkeri | reverse complement strand
TGCTGCAAAGGGAACCCACTCAACCCCCCCCCCCCCTCTCACATCCCTCCCCCCTCTCTTCATACATAGCTCAGAGTCCATGGAGACCACGTCACTGCATAGAGCCATGTAACCCATAGCAACAAGTCTGCGAAGGTTCATTCATCCAGGTCATGGTATATACCCCCCAAAAAATCAATCAAGGCGACCGGACTTTGCTGTGTTCTCCTGGAAGACGTTTCGCCGGTCGTCCGACCAGCTCTCCGAATGCTGCATTGAGGAAGGTAGTCACATGACCAGCGAAACGTCTCCGAGAAAAATACAGCAAAGTCCAGTGGCCTCGATTCATATCTTAGGGATCTACCATAGCAACGAGTCGCTATAGGTTACCGCAGGCAGCGCGTCCCAAATGGCGTCAAATCGTACGAGTCGCTATAGGTTACCGCAGGCAGCGCGTCCCAAATGGCGTCAAATCGTACGAGTCGCTATAGGTTACCGCAGGCAGCGCGTCCCAAATGGCGTCAAATCGTACGAGTCGCTATAGGTTACCGCAGGCAGCGCGTCCCAAATGGCGTCAAATCGTACGAGTCGCTATAGGTTACCGCAGGCAGCGCGTCCCAAATGGCGTCAAATCGTACGAGTCGCTATAGGTTACCGCAGGCAGCGCGTCCCAAATGGCGTCAAATCGTACGAGTCGCTATAGGTTACCGCAGGCAGCGCGTCCCAAATGGCGTCAAATCGTACGAGTCGCTATAGGTTACCGCAGGCAGCGCGTCCCAAATGGCGTCAAATCGTACGAGTCGCTATAGGTTACCGCAGGCAGCGCGTCCCAAATGGCGTCAAATCGTACGAGTCGCTATAGGTTACCGCAGGCAGCGCGTCCCAAATGGCGTCAAATCGTACGAGTCGCTATAGGTTACCGCAGGCAGCGCGTCCCAAATGGCGTCAAATCGTACGAGTCGCTATAGGTTACCGCAGGCAGCGCGTCCCATCCCCAGATATCACCCCACAAACTTCCCCCCGGATCTGATCGGACCCGGCACAGCGCCAGCAGAACCACGGCAAGGTCCCCGAAGTCATGTTCCTGGTCCGTTGACTTTCACTGAGCGTCTGCAGAGCGTCCCATCAAACCCGCAGAGCTTTATTGATCATCGGCTCCGCCAAAGAGACACAATGGGGGACGTTTCCTCGCGGTGTCCCCAATTACAGCTCCCCCGTCGCTCCGTGTCTCTCCGTGGCGCTGCCCTGAACTTCTGGTCGGGGTGCGCACGTTGGATGTCACATGTCCCATCATGCCTTGCGACTCGTACACAAAAGAGCACGCATGTCCTGCCTCAGCTCTGAGCCAATGCACGTTAGGGTGACTACGCGGGTAGCGGGATGGAACACGAAGCGTGCCATGCGATTGCCAGCCTGACGTCCGCCATTTAGGTCTATCAATGAGACAACTGTAGGAGATCACATGGCAGGGTGACAACGGTGCTGCGAATCGCCAGGCAGAGGCTTAGGGGAAAACCTCTGCTCAGCCGCACCCCAGGCAAACAATGTTCACACAGCATTCCCACCACTAGATGGAGATTCCCTATTCTCCTCGGCTCCATCTAGGGTGTGGCTGGGGAGAAGCTTTATAAATCACCCCCTTAGTGTTGTCAGCTTGTCACAGGAAGTGATGTCACCTGGCAGAATCTCCAGGGGGGAAAATGTTCAAAATATTAAAAAAAATAAAAAAATTCCTTAAAGGAGAACTGAAGCCAAAACTTTTTTAGTTTTGGGTAGAGTGAGGGAGGGTTGTAAACCCTGTTATCTTTTTTTCCCCATTAAGGAGATTCAATTCCTGCCCAAAATCCACAACAGGAAGTGAGGGAAATTCCCGGTGCTCACCAGAACTAGTGTCCCCACTGGAAGATTTCCCGTCTATTCCTGTTCCGACAACCCAAATGTGGGATTTTCTTTCACTTCAGTGATAACATTCACCAGGACGCATAGGAGGGTGAATCTCCCTAACGGGGCCACAGACAGTGTAATTGGTATCGGTGAGTACTTGATCAAAAGTATCGGTACTCGTACTCGGTCGTAAAAAAGTGGTATCGGTGCATCCCTAGATATGATGATTGATATATGATGATTGATATATGATTGATATAAGATTGATATATGATGATTGATATACGATTGATATAAGATTGATATATGATGATTGATATACGATTGATATATGATGATTGATATACGATTGATATATGATTGGTATATGATTAATATATGATGATTGATATACGATTGATATGTGATTGGATAAGATTGATATATGATCGGATATGATTGATATATGATCAGTATATGATTGATATGATTGATATATGATCGGTATATGATTGATATATGATTGGATATGATTGATATATGATTGGATATGATTGATATATGATCGGTATATGATTGATATATGATTGGATATGATTGATATATGATTGGATATGATTGATATATGATCGGTATATGATTGATATATGATTGATATATGATTGGATATGATTGATATATGATCGGTATATGATTGATATATGATTGGATATGATTGATATATGATCGGTATATGATTGATATATTATTGGATATGATTGATATATGATCGGTATAGGATTGATATATGATTGGCTATGATTGATATATGATGATTGATATATGATGATTGATATATGATTGATATACTCCTCCAGTAATAGGTTTTTCCTCTGTAGTCGGGACATTTGCTGTGACATGCGGGTCTCCCCGGGCACAGGACTTGTTGCCATTTGCAGCTTATGAAGTTGGCTGGTGACAGATCAAGTTGTCATCAGCCGCGTCTCATGTGTCTATGGGAAACAGCGAAACATTTAAACTGCTTTTTTTACCTGCAGCCACATGAACCCGGCCTCACTCATCTCCTGTGTCCCGCGGGCCGCTCTAATGAGGCAGGAAGGTTCCCGGGGGGAGGACGAAACAAGACGTAGCACAACGACGGCAACAATGATGGAAGTCTTCTGACCTGGAGACAAATATCTCAGGAAACACAATCATTTCCTCCACCATGAACCAAATGAGGGGGAACAGCAAATGTGATCCATGGAGAATTCCCCTCCACTCCATCACGCCGTGATAATGATATTTCATTCATTTCCTAAATCTGGCTCCAAGAACTCCACCCTCATGTAGAGACGCGATGTAGAGACGCGATGCAGAGACGCAATGCAGAGACGCGGTGCAGAGACGCGGTGCAGAGACGCGATGTAGAGAGGCGATGTAGAGACGCGATGTAGAGACGCGATGTAGAGACGCGATGTAGAGACGCGTTGTAGAGGCGCGATGTAGAGAGGCGATGTAGAGAGGCGATGTAGAGACGCGATGTAGAGACGCGATGTAGAGACGCGATGTAGAGACGCGTTGTAGAGACGCGATGTAGAGACGCGATGTAGAGAGGCGATGTAGAGAGACACGATGTAGAGACGCGATGTAGAGACGCGGTGCAGAGACGCGGTGCAGAGACGCGATGCAGAGAGGCGATGTAGAGACGCGATGTAGAGACGCGATGTAGAGACGCGTTGTAGAGGCGCGATGTAGAGAGGCGATGTAGAGAGGCGATGTAGAGACGCGATGTAGAGACGCGATGTAGAGACGCGATGTAGAGACGCGATGTAGAGACGCAATGTAGAGACGCGATGTAGAGACGCGTTGTAGAGACGCGATGTAGAGACACAATGTAGAGACGCGATGTAGAGACACGATGTAGAGACGCGTTGTAGAGACGCGATGTAGAGACACAATGTAGAGACGCGATGTAGAGACACGATGTAGAGACACGATGTAGAGACACGATGTAAAGACGTGATGTTGACAAATGATGTAGACACACAATGAGTTCCACGGAAAGACAAAAATCTGTGAAAAATCCGAATCCTCAGAACCATAAACCGGCCGTGGATCCGGAAGGAGGCGGAAAACCCTCATCAAGTGGGATCCAGTTTGTCACAACAGGGAAACATTTCCTTCCTCAAAGGGAAAAGGACACTCAATGGGCCAACAATCTGCAGGAGGGGCGGACAAATGAATATGGAATTCAGAAGCCAGCCAATCAACACGCCAGCAGGACATTCTTAGGAGCTCCATTGACAACAACTAAAGAAAACCTGAAAAGTTAGGCGCCGGCAGTATTTTGGAGAGGAGCATCGGCGACCCGGTTCCAGGGGTTTGTCCAGCCTGAAGGTTCCACCCAATCCCTTTCCTCTTACAAAGGTCAATAAGACAGAATGAGTTGTGTGGAGGTGAAGCCTTCCATGAAGTAGGCCGGAGCCAGAGGAACCAGAGAGCCTGGGGGCCCCAATGAAAAGAGGATACACTACAGAACGTATACCCATTTGTGGTCATGTTCGGCGAATGAAAAACCACACCGGTTCCCGGGGGAGGAGCTGGAACTGAGTGTGGCGCGGTTTATAAAGTTGACATTTTGGACTGGATGATTGCCACTGGTCATGGAACTCCGCACGGGAAAAGAACTAAGGAAGCTCGGTGTAAACATTTTAGAATATATAGAGCTGATGATCCGATAAGCAGGTGACACCACTGCTTTCCTGAACACCCTCCCATCCTCTGGAACTCTTTACCCCAACCTGTCCGTCTATCTACCACCTTGACTGCCTTTAGGCGATCCCTAAAGACTCATCTCTTCAGGGAAGCCGATCCCACCTCAACCTGACCACTCAACCATTCATCCCCACACAGCTCCCTCCTCATGTATCATTTCCCCCTCCCTCTTAGATTGTAAGCCCTCAGGGGCAGGGCCCTCCTTACCATCTTGTCTTGAATTGTATTGTAATGTCTTCCTTATATTGTAAAGCGCTGCGCACACTGTTGGCGTTATATAAATACTATGTAATAATAATAATAATAACACAGGAAGTGGGGACAAACTCCTGACTGTGCGGTCTGGCAGATAAACCACATGACTGGCTGGGTGGAATTACAAATCCTTTTGCAGATAAGATATACGTTCATGTATGTGAACTCGGAGTTCAGCCTTATGGAGGCCAATTGTCTCAGTGATGGGTCAAAAGTGAGCTGTGATGGGAGGTCAGAGCCAGGACTGTGATGGGTCATCATATCAGTCTGCCTTAGAAAAGACAGAATGGACGCATGTGCACCTAGAGGTGACCACCATGATGGAGGTTTATGAAGAAAAACTTCAGGCGAATTTTGCCAGACACAAGGAGGTGGATAGAACTCCATACGAATGGCCATGGGTTTGGATCGGGATGTCTGAAGAGTTCATCTAGGCGTGATGGTCGGGTGTTCCCCCATAAATGTATGAGTAGAAAGTAGTGACTTCCCCCTGAGAGTCTTGTAGGGTTGGGAAGAGGATCATTGGAGGCCTTATGAACAGTCAGTGCCGGGTCACTTCGGTGGACATGTATCAAATATAACTTGTAATAAAATGATATCAGTGACATAATAAATACATCGAGTATAGTTTTATCATAGATAATGGAGTCCACCACTGAAAAGCTTCCCCGCCATGGCGCGCATCTTTGTGAATCTCGCTATTATGGGGTCTTTCTCTCTCCCGCTGCGTCCTCACATTCCTGACTATTGTACTTCCAGTTAAAGGATGCCAGCTGATAATGACTGACATTCCCCCGTACATGTTATGTGACAATATTCACCCTGTCTGAACATGCGCTGTGAATCAGCTGACTGCACCACATGCGGCGTATAGCGGCTATACTAGTTGCTGCCGCCCGCAGGGACAGACATAATGAAGGTAATGTCATTGCGCTGAGGACACAGCAGGGACCTCACAAGGATGAGACGTCCTGTAGCCCAACAATACGTGATCTATGTGCATCCGTATGGAGGACCCCAATATCTGAGCAGAAGGACGAGGTACCAGCACCCCCGTGATTAAGTGTTACACCCAGAAGAGCCTCACTAAGCAAATCTGCATCGCAGCAATCCACCAACAACAGAAGTAAGGGTGAGATCCTCGTCCCCTGCAATCCACTGACAGCAGCTACACAGAGGACATCACAGGCTGGTGTAACCCACCAAGAGTAGTATATGTGGGAGAGCCTAGAGAGTCCATGGAGAAAATCTCACCGTTTATGAAAAGTGGCTCAATGGAGAAGAACCCAAATATTATATAGAAATTGTTCACATGGAGGAATACCAAATATTCTATGGAAGAGGGCCTGAAGATTCTATGGAGAATGTCTATATGGAGATATCCCAATTGTTCTATGGAGAAGAGACCAGAGAGTAAGGCGGGAAGCCCAGGAAGTTTATGGAAAAAAAGCCCAGAAAATCTATGGAGGAAAGCCTAGAGAGTCTATGGTAGATAGTCCTGAGCCTATGGAGGGAAGCCCAGAAGGTTTATAGAGAAGAGCACAGAGGGTCAATAGAGGAGAGCCCAGAGGGTCTTTGGAGGAAAGCCCAGAGAGTCTATGGAGGAGAGCCCATAGAAGAGAGCCCAGAGGGTCAATAGAGGAGAGGCCAGAGAGTCTATGGAGGAGAGCCCAGGGAGTCTATGGAGGAGAGCCCAGAGAGTCTATGGAGGAGAGCCCAGAAGGTTTATAGAGAAGAGCCCAGAGGGTCTATGGAGGAGAGCTCATGGAGTCTATGGAGGAGAGCCCAGAGGGTCTATGGAGGAGAGCTCAGAGAGTCTATGGAGTAGAGCCTAGAGAGTCTATGTAGGAGAGCCCAGAGGGTCTATAGAGAGAAACCCAGGAAGTCTATGGAGGAGAGCCTAGAGAGTCTATAGAGGAGAGCCCAGAGGGTCTATGGAGGAGAGCTCAGAGAGTCTATGGAGGAGAGCCCAGAGGGTCTATGGAGGAGAGCTCAGAGAGTCTATGGAGTAGAGCCTAGAGAGTCTATGGAGGAGAGCCCAGAGGGTCTATAGAGAGAAACCCAGGAAGAGTCTATAGAGGAGAGCCCAGAGGGTCTATGGAGGAGAGCTCAGGGAGTCTATGGAGGAGAGCCCAGAGGGTCTATGGAGGAGAGCTCAGAGAGTCTATGGAGTAGAGCCTAGAGAGTCTATGTAGGAGAGCCCAGAGGGTCTATAGAGAGAAACCCAGGAAGTCTATGGAGGAGAGCCTAGAGAGTCTATAGAGGAGAGCCCAGAGGGTCTATGGAGGAGAGCCCAGAGAGTCTATGGAGGAGAGCCCAGAGGGTCTATGGAGAAGAGCCCAGAGGGTCTATAGAGAGAAACCCAGGAAGTTTATGGAGGAGAGCCTAGAGAGTCTATGGTAAATAGTCCTGAGCCTATGGAGGGAAGCCCAGAAGGTTAATGGAGAAGAGCCCAGAAAGTCTAGGAAGATAGCCCAGCCAGTCTTTGGATGAGAGCCTAGAGAGTCTATGGAGGACAGGCTAGAGATTATACAAAGGGGAGAGCCCAGGGACCCTATACAGAGATATCCCAGATACTCCATGGTAGCAATTCTAGACATTCTATAGAATGAATCTCCATCATTCCTACATTGTCAGATTATCTCAGGATTGATTACATGGATAAAACACACAGCATGGTGCTAATCCCTACAGAAAAGATTTTAGATAAAATAAGGACTTGTATACCAGACAAATATTCCTGATGGGGCATTTCATGGTCATGTGATCTCCCAGGATATATAGTAATACATATTGATAAATTGCACAAACCTTGCAGGATGTGAGTGAAATGTGAGTCTGAACTGGTGCTCTCTCCCTGATAATCCACCCCGTCCCTCAATATCCAGAGGGCAGGAGCCGAGAGATCTCTCAGAACTCTGAGGAAAGACCACATTTGCAGGTCAGCGGGTCACAGGGCCAAACCTGCAGCCAGATGAGGCCTCTGGCACTTCACCCAGCAGGTCAAACAGCAGAATAGCGGGGCGCGGCGGCTGCAGGTGGCCGGCACTTGACACATCTTGAAGCAACTACAAGTGTGCTGGGAGTGCAGTCTTCTGTGTCAGATGTGCTAATTAAACACAACAACATGAGCTTCCCCCCCCCAACCCCCGAGGCCTCTGCAGGGCCTGCTCTGCTGATACGGACAACGATATATACGCTGAACGCCAGATTTAAACACAGAGGAGAGGACGGGATACAAAGCAGAGCCTAATATTGGCCATACATGGAAGGATCAATGAGATCCAACAATTCTGGCGTTGGTGGGGTACAGACTTGCGAGCTCCATTTGTATTCGGCTGCCAGGCCAATGCCGGTGACCATTCGGGTGCTTCACATTGAGGGTCCGGGTAAGTGCGTGTCACCCGCAGCAGCCAATATGATGTGAAGACACGGGCGAGGCCAGGATGTAAAGATCACTTATCATACCTGAGAAGTAAAACAGACACAAGCTGTAATAAAGTCTCATCATGCCTGTGGCTGCCAGGGTTTGGAATGCCTCATGGGACTTGTAGTTCCACAACAGCTGGAGTGCCAAGGTTGCCCCCCCCTTATTTGTGGCCCATGGAAAGCACTTCCTGCACGCCTGATATGCCAGCTGTGAAAGTGTCCACAAAGGTTATCAAATGTCCCTCCACTGTGGTAAGACGGGGTGCACCTTAATGTTGCCTGCCCCTGGTCAACGCAGTGGGCCTAGCGCCTCTTTCCCCTTACACGTGCCATTTATTTGAAGGCGATCAGAGTGGCAGAAATGATCCTTTCTTCATATGTTTCTGTACAACACAATGTATACAGGGGGCGGCCATCTTTTCTCATTACCTACTCAGCCTTCCCGTGCAATATCATTGTACAATCCCTGTGACGTCTATGGCAGTCCATTGTGTGTACAGTACGAGTTACACTCCGGTATTACTTCCTGGAGCAGCAATCAAACACTCCTCCCGTGTGCAACCCCAATCTCGCCCTCCATAACCCGGCATAGAGTGCACACATCATGGCTGCTTGCCATGTCCTCTGTGAGTAATTTCTGTGCGTAGCCTCCTCACGTGTTGGCGTGTTCTTTAGGCATGTGTGCCGGTAGCAGATTTATCATTTCTTTCCTTTCATCCTGCGATGGAGCACAGCAATGGTAGAGAGATAATGTGGAGCAGACCTATACCAAGGCAAGGTGTCAGAGTGAATCCACATGTCGGCCACAAAGCGGCGGAGAATGTCCGAGGGGAATGCAAATATGGTGCAAACTTTGACCCGTGCCACCATGACGCCTTATTGCAGCATATGTAGGAGGAGCTACCTACAACCTCACCACCCTCTGGGGTCACTGAGAGTTCTAGGTTATGTCACAAGTGACTCTGACCCGCTTCAAATACGGCCACCCCCCTCCCCACCCACTCGTCTATGTACTGTCCCTTTAAAAGACTTTATAGCTACATATGTGAATGTAGTCATGTGATCAGTGCCGGTCCTCGTGCAGGTGGGGGCAGTTATATTGCCTCATTACATATGCCAAATCATCCGAAATTCCATGATTATGATTGGGGGACAAGATCTCTGCAAGGACCAACTCCCCTGCACCTACAGGGTGCCCCGGACTGCTCTCCAGACCAACAGGCTGGTAGCCGTCATAATGATGCTTCATGAGATAGGAAGAAAGGACTTCCCTGATCCCAACCAAGCCCGGGGTACCCTGGTCCTCAATGCCAAAGTGACTGACTTGCCCCACAATGACAGAATGTTGCTTTGTAGAGTACAACTGGGAAAATGGAGCTGCTTCGAGGGAGGCTACAATCAGGCCCAACACTCTCATGCAAAATCAGATAGTCAGACGGCTCCCGGACTCAAGAGCTCAAATCCAAGTTCAGAGAGTCTGAAGCTTTTCCTGTAGAAAACACATTTTGGGCTGAGCTGTGTTCAGGACTAGACCCGGATAACCAAAATGCTTCAACAGCAAACTGCTGTAATATCTGACAGATCCCTCACCAACTCTTCCCTCAACTGGAGGACGTCTAGATATCCCACAATGGGGATGCCACGGGAAGGTTTCATATTGGGGCCAGAATGTTGGTGAACACAAGAATTGTAGCTAGGAGGGTGAATGGCAGGGCCACAAACTGGTAGCGCGGAGACCCCACAGCAAAGTGAAGGAACCTCTGATACCCCGGAAATATCAGGACCTTTAGGTGGCATTCTTGATGCCCGCAGAAGCCAGAAAGTGTCCTTGGAGAAGGAAGGCAATAACAGACCCGGTGGATTCCATGCATAGTGTCTGAGCTGAAATGAAGACATTCAGAGCTTGGAGATCCAAAATGGTGTGGATGCCCCCTTTGAGTTTGGGAACAGTGAAGAAGTTGGGAGTCAAACCCCTGAAACCGTTCTGTCACAGCAACTAAAGCAATGACATCCTGATCCAGAAGGTCCGAGAGGGCTCGATGGAGATCTGCTAATCTGTATGGTGACACAAGAAGGTTGGTGGTGAGAATCTGAGGATAGACAGACAGATAGATAGAAAGGTTGATGGGTAGGTAGGTAGATAGATAGATAGATAGATAGATAGATAGATAGAAAGGTTGATGGGTAGATAGATAGATAGATAGATAGACGGAGAGACAGACAGACAGACAGACAGACAGACAGACAGACAGACAGACAGATAGATAGATAGATAGATAGATAGATAGAAAGGTTGATGGGTAGATAGATAGATAGATAGACGGAGAGACAGACAGACAGGCAGATAGATAGATAGATAGATAGACAGACAGACAGACAGACAGATAGACAGATAGATAGATAGATAGATAGATAGATAGATAGATATCCTACAACCTCACCACCCTCTGGGGTCACTGAGAGTTCTAGGTTATGTCACAAGTGACTCTGACCCGCTTCAAATACGGCCACCCCCCTCCCCACCCACTCGTCTATGTACTGTCCCTTTAAAAGACTTTATAGCTACATATGTGAATGTAGTCATGTGATCAGTGCCGGTCCTCGTGCAGGTGGGGGCAGTTATATTGCCTCATTACATATGCCAAATCATCCGAAATTCCATGATTATGATTGGGGGACAAGATCTCTGCAAGGACCAACTCCCCTGCACCTACAGGGTGCCCCGGACTGCTCTCCAGACCAACAGGCTGGTAGCCGTCATAATGATGCTTCATGAGATAGGAAGAAAGGACTTCCCTGATCCCAACCAAGCCCGGGGTACCCTGGTCCTCAATGCCAAAGTGACTGACTTGCCCCACAATGACAGAATGTTGCTTTGTAGAGTACAACTGGGAAAATGGAGCTGCTTCGAGGGAGGCTACAATCAGGCCCAACACTCTCATGCAAAATCAGATAGTCAGACGGCTCCCGGACTCAAGAGCTCAAATCCAAGTTCAGAGAGTCTGAAGCTTTTCCTGTAGAAAACACATTTTGGGCTGAGCTGTGTTCAGGACTAGACCCGGATAACCAAAATGCTTCAACAGCAAACTGCTGTAATATCTGACAGATCCCTCACCAACTCTTCCCTCAACTGGAGGACGTCTAGATATCCCACAATGGGGATGCCACGGGAAGGTTTCATATTGGGGCCAGAATGTTGGTGAACACAAGAATTGTAGCTAGGAGGGTGAATGGCAGGGCCACAAACTGGTAGCGCGGAGACCCCACAGCAAAGTGAAGGAACCTCTGATACCCCGGAAATATCAGGACCTTTAGGTGGCATTCTTGATGCCCGCAGAAGCCAGAAAGTGTCCTTGGAGAAGGAAGGCAATAACAGACCCGGTGGATTCCATGCATAGTGTCTGAGCTGAAATGAAGACATTCAGAGCTTGGAGATCCAAAATGGTGTGGATGCCCCCTTTGAGTTTGGGAACAGTGAAGAAGTTGGGAGTCAAACCCCTGAAACCGTTCTGTCACAGCAACTAAAGCAATGACATCCTGATCCAGAAGGTCCGAGAGGGCTCGATGGAGATCTGCTAATCTGTATGGTGACACAAGAAGGTTGGTGGTGAGAATCTGAGGATAGACAGACAGATAGATAGAAAGGTTGATGGGTAGGTAGGTAGATAGATAGATAGATAGATAGATAGATAGATAGAAAGGTTGATGGGTAGATAGATAGATAGATAGATAGACGGAGAGACAGACAGACAGACAGACAGACAGACAGACAGACAGACAGACAGACAGATAGATAGATAGATAGATAGATAGATAGAAAGGTTGATGGGTAGATAGATAGATAGATAGACGGAGAGACAGACAGACAGGCAGATAGATAGATAGATAGATAGACAGACAGACAGACAGACAGATAGACAGATAGATAGATAGATAGATAGATAGATAGATAGATAGAAGCTCTTGCCACCGGTAGCATTTTGTCCCTCAAAGGCCATGTGGCTTAAGAACTTCTTGGATACGGGATCTGCAGTCCAGCACTTTACTGTGTCTTAGTCGTGTGTACTGACAGGAGCCCCATGTTATTGATAATCTGGGAAGCCTCCAGCAGACCGTCACAACTGAAGTTCAAAGCTACAGCTATTTGTTCCATGTGTTATATGATGAAGGGACCAACCGCAGCTCTTTGAAGGGATTTTGACCAACCCGCCATGGTTTGCACAGTCTGGCACAGGGCCTGCCAGTGTGAACACGGTTCTAAAGAGGGCTTCCAAGTGCTCATCGGTTGGGTCCTTATAGGCGGGAGCATTAGAAAGAGCCAACTTGACGTGTGAGTAAAGCCATTAGATTGTGACTCCTCAGGGGCAAGCTCATCAGTCAAAGACTCGAGTCATTCCAGATTCTAGGTGGCTGATGGCTCGGAAGCCACCAAGGCCAATGAGTAGATCAGATACACAATCTGCGAGACAAGAGATAGGAGCGCACTTGTGGCCTCTGCAGCCAGCAAATAACTGGGCGACTAGGGCCATAAAGCCTTGCGTCATTGTAGTGAAAACCCCAAACAAAGGTCAGAGGAACCGGACACACCCAATGGAGGGAAATGGAGAGCTCTAATAGCAGAGGGCCACAGAATGACAGGCTGCAGGCACTCTCAGTAGGCACTCTGCAAGCAGCCCCGGAGCCTTAGGAGAGTGTGAGATGGGGTACCCATTACAGTGAGACTGTCCCACAATCCCCCTTCTCCCCGTGTCTACAATCAGACAAGTTGTGACCACGTTGTGGCAAGGCAACATACACATCTGGCAATAGGTAAGTCTTCGGGTACTCAAGCATCTCAGACAGCTGGTAGCAGGTGAGGGCTGGATGGCCAGAAGTGACCGGTCACTTTAGGCAGGCAGGCAGGCAGAAGGAATGGATGGAAGATTGAAGTTCCCCTTGGCTCTCTGCAAGCCGAAGCAGCAGCGTAGAGACAGGGGCTTATCTGCCGCGAGGCAAACAAGGCGTTTGCCTGGAGCGGCAGATTCGCTGAGGGCGGCGATGCTGCCTTGCCTAGGGCAAAGCTGCACATCCCCCCGCCCCCGGACTGCCCCGCCGATT
>NW_017308647.1:30172-30966 GCF_000935625.1 Nanorana parkeri | reverse complement strand
GTAGAGATGTTTCTTCAGTGCTGTATGGCGGAACAGAACGCACGTGCACACAAAACACTCCACCCAGCGGAACGCTTCCATGGCGTTAACCCTTCTGGCAAAACCAGCTGGAAGCGGGAATTTTAAAAGGCTCCCAGTGAACTATGTAACTGAGGCAGCTCCCGTCGCTCAGCCTGACCAACTATGGGCTCAGTCACACTAGATGCAGTGCGTTGCGGCCCCATTTTGGCCGGAACGCACTGCCTCGCATTGCGGCCGGCTCACTTTTTAGTGGGGTAGGAGGGGGCGTGGTGGGCCATTCAAGTGAATGGCGTCGTAGCCACATCTTCCGGCCGCAATACGATCCGCCACACGGAATCGCAAGGCACATTGTGCCTGCGGTCCGGCCCTGTGCGAGGCGATCAGAATAGTGCTTGTAGCGTTTTGATCGCACCGCACAGGTTCGGACCGCAGGCATAATGCGCCTTGCCATCCCGTGCGGCGGATGGCATTGCGGCTGGAGGGCGCGGCTCCTGCGCCATTCACTTGAATGGCCAGCCACGCCCCCTCTTACCCCACTAAAAAGTGAGCCGGCCGCAATGCGAGGCAGTGCGTTCCGGCCAAAATGGGGGCCGCAACGCACTGCATCTAGTGTGACTGAGCCCTTACGTACAAAGTCTCTTCAGAGATGGGGAAAGCATTGAGACAACGGCAGCAGCTTTGGACCTAGAAAAAGTTCTGCAACAAAAATAGTTTGTGAAGTACCAGCGTATGAAGTCACTCCCAGGCTATCCCTGCAACGTCCGCTCCTGCGG
>NW_017308647.1:25123-30130 GCF_000935625.1 Nanorana parkeri | reverse complement strand
AAACAAGTATTTCATTCACATCTCCAGCACATCAAAAGCCCTTTCATATGAACCCCCAGAACTCCGAGCGGGGGCTTCAGTTGACACTTTGTTTAATAACGTTAAGTACCCAAATATGTAACCCCTTCCAGGCTGCTCCGGCTCCGGCATGATGGATTCTCATCGCTGGAATTTATGTGAGTAATTTATGCTTTTTAATTTCAGACATCTGCTTTTAGTTTCTTCCAGTAACCCTTTCCTGGCCAGAGCGGGGGGAGCGCGGGGCCCTAGAGGAACGGGGGAGCCGCCCTCCCTGTACCATAAGGGGTTAAATGGCCCCCCTGCTGCCCCTCCCCTCCGTGGCGTTCTCTTCAAGTCTTTTACCTTGATCCCCCCTACGTGCTTTTCACTCGCAGCCGCTCCAGCTCCCAACGGCTAATCAAAACCACAATTTCTGTGAAAATATATTTAGAGCCCCATCTCCATAAATAATGTCCGAGGGGCCGCGGACTTCACACACACATGTACTCGCAGGTTCACCTGTCACGTGACACGGGATCCCCTCACCTGTCACGTGACACTGGATCCCCTCACCTGTCACGTGACACAAAATCCGACACAAGATCCCCTCACCTATCACGTGACACAAGATCCCCTCACCTGTCACGTGACACTGGATCCCCTCACCTGTAACGAGATCCCTCTATATAGATCTATCACTAGAGGGGTCCCAGCAGGAGGAAGGAGGTCCTGATCCCTCTATATAGATCTTATCACTAGAGGGGTCCCCAGAAGGGGGAAGGAGGTCCTGATCCCTCTATATAGATCTATCACTAGAGGGATCTCCAGCAGGAGGAAGGAGGTCCTGATCCCTCTATATAGATCTATCACTAGAGGGGTCCCCAGCAGGAGGAAGGAGGTCCTGATCCCTCTATATAGATCTATCACTAGAGGGGTCCCCAGCAGGAGGAAGGAGGTCCTGATCCCTCTATATAGATCTATCACTAGAGGGGTCCCCAGCAGGAGGAAGGAGGTCCTGATCCCTCTATATAGATCTATCACTAGAGGGGTCCCCAGCAGGAGGAAGGAGGTCCTGATCCCTCTATATAGATCTATCACTAGAGGGGTCCCCAGCAGGAGGAAGGAGGTCCTGATCCCTCTATATAGATCTATCACTAGAGGGGTCCCCAGCAGGAGGAAGGAGGTCCTGATCCCTCTATATAGATCTATCACTAGAGGGGTCCCCAGCAGGAGGAAGGAGGTCCTGATCCCTCTATATAGATCTATCACTAGAGGGGTCCCCAGCAGGAGGAAGGAGGTCCTGATCCCTCTATATAGATCTATCACTAGAGGGGTCCCCAGCAGGAGGAAGGAGGTCCTGATCCCTCTATATAGATCTATCACTAGAGGGGTCCCCAGCAGGAGGAAGGAGGTCCTGATCCCTCTATATAGATCTATCACTAGAGGGGTCCCCAGCAGGAGGAAGGAGGTCCTGATCCCTCTATATAGATCTATCACTAGAGGGGTCCCCAGCAGGAGGAAGGAGGTCCTGATCCCTCTATATAGATCTTTTTTATCACTAGAGGGGTCCCCAGCAGGAGGAAGGAGGTCCTGATCCCTCTATATAGATCTTTATTATCACTAGAGGGGTCCCCAGCAGGAGGAAGGAGGTCCTGATCCCTCTATATAGATCTTTATTATCACTAGAGGGGTCCCCAGCAGGAGGAAGGAGGTCCTGATCCCTCTATATAGATCTCTATCACTAGAGGGGTCCCCAGCAGGGGGAAGGAGGTCCTGATCCCTCTATATAGATCTCTATCACTAGAGGGGTCCCCAGCAGGAGGAAGGAGGTCCTGATCCCTCTATATAGATCTCTATCACTAGAGGGGTCCCCAGCAGGAGGAGTGAGGTCCTGATCCCTCTATATAGATCTCTATCACTAGAGGGGTCCCCAGCAGGAGGAAGGAGGTCCTGATCCCTCTATATAGATCTTTATTATCACTAGAGGGGTCCCCAGCAGGAGGAAGGAGGTCCTGATCCCTCTATATAGATCTCTATCACTAGGGGGGTCCCCAGCAGGAGGAGTGAGGTCCTGATCCCTCTATATAGATCTTTAGTTGGACCTGATTTACAACACTGTGTCCAGTTCTGGAGATCTCACTTACAAATTTTGAGGTAGAGGGAGTCCAGAGACGGACAATACAAATGGCGAAGGTCTGGGGGATACAACATATCAGGAGAGACTGCAGGAACTTCATATGTATTGGAGGATAGAAGGGAAAGGATGGACATGACTGAAACCTTTATATACATGAAGTTGAGGATTTCCATGATGACCTCAAACTATCAGGAGGAAAGTTCAGAACGAACCTTAGAAAGTATTTCACCCAAAGAAACAATACAGGGAAGACCGGGTGGACTACGAGGTCTTATTTTGCCTTCACTCTCCTGTCTCTACGGCCCGCTAGGTGTCTCTGGTAAACGGTGCGGGAAATGTTGCCGTCTGATAAGTGAAATTGTTTCTGCCGCTGTGAATCTTCAGACATTAGCAGCTTGTCGGTGAGGCTTGCACTAGTCCTATCACCGGGTCCAGAACCGTCTCTACGAGTACACTGTACACACTGGACCTCATCATAGGAATATATTGTCAGTCAGACGATTCTTCTCCGTTGAGGCGATACGCCGCACGATAGAACGGAGAGCGGCCACCGTCCCCCGGTAAGATGTCACATGACGCGGAGATAAAGCGGTGAGCCGGTACGGAGGTGCGTCTGGCCTCGGGGCATAGGAGGAGGCCGTTGACAGATTTGCCGGCGTTAAGCTGTGAAGCTCTGAATAGTTTTATCATTTCATATAATTGGTAACCTCTGGCTCAGGCTCACCACTGGGCACGGCTTGGCGTGTTAAAAGCCGTCTAATTGCTAGCAGATTGGATTCCAATCGTGCAGCAGGTGTCCGGGCTTCTGGCCTTTCTTTCCCGGGGACTGTGATGGAGAAAATCCTAATTCCTTCCCAGCCCCCCTCTCCGCGTATGACCTCATTCCGCTCTCATTAATCCACCTTCATTTCTGTTTATTAACTCTCTCTCTTCTCATCCGCGCATGGACACTTGTAAAGCTGCACCTACGGCGCCCAGCCCTTCCCATCGCCAGTGTAGAGGACACACATGGCGGTGCCCGATGTATCCATTAGGATCGGGACACCGCAGTACCAACCGAGATATGTAGAACCGGGAGTTCTGTCTGCTCATGGGTTCCGTTGCATGACACATACATGTTGGAGGGGTTAACAAAAAGCTGCCCGCCCGCTGTGTCCCTGGCATTACATCGCGGCGCACTTGTATCTATGTAAGGGAGCGGAAGGGTTAATGAAGCTGCATCTGTATATAATATACATGACAATCAATGACACATTTACCAGCTCAATTGCCTGTAAAAGCTCTTTAACAGCTGAACACAAGCAAATTGTGTTACAAAAGGTGCCCCGTGGGGCCGCGCTGGCCTCATTCACACGCGGGATGTGTTTTCTAACCGCTTTCCCTTCAATCTGCTCCGCGAGGACCTTAAACAAGTCCTAACTCGCCCGCAAAGCAGCAGCTTAATCCTTGCCGCACGCTCCCCTGTGGCATCGCTCGCAGAACGGCCCTGCAAGGTGTAATCTCTGCTCACAGCGGCACAGCTGCGAGGAACAGGCCCGCGCCCATGTGTGACCCGACGTCATGTCTGATGCATTTATCCCCCTGCTGGGGAGACGGGGAACTGATCACATGACCACAGGACAGACGTGTGTCCAGGGTCTGAAATACTAGAGGTCACATGACCACAGGACAGCCGTGTGTCCAGGGCCTGAAATACTAGAGGTCACATGACCACAGGACAGCCGTGTGTCCAGGGGCCAGAAATACTAGAGGTCACATGACCACAGGACAGCCGTGTGTCCAGGGCCAGAAATACTAGAGGTCACATGACCACAGGACAGCCGTGTGTCCAGGGCCTGAAATACTAGAGATCACATGACCACAGGACAGCCGTGTGTCCAGGGTCTGAAATACTAGAGATCACATGACCGCAGGACAGCCGTGTGTCCAGGGCCTGAAATACTAAAGATCACAGGACAGCCGTGTGTCCAGGGCCAGAAATACTAGATCACATGACCACAGGACAGCCGTGTGTCCAGGGCCAGAAAACAAGTATCTTGCAAAGAACTATTATCATTTTCTCGGACACATTTGCCATTAGCGCGCCCCATATACATCACTCTACATCAGGAGGTTACATGTATATCGGGGCGCCTAATAGAAATAACTCATCTGCCACAAAGTGCCGAGACCAGCGCGGTACATCAGGGGTCCCGGGTCTAGCGGGAGACAAACAGGAAATAGGTGTCACTTCTCCTCTGAGGTCAGCTGGCGCTGTTCGGCAACGCTTGATATGAGTGAAATGGACGCCAATGTACTCCTGGGAACTTCCATACATGAACTGAATAAGTGGGGTGCTGATCCCCGATGTGGGCGAGTATCCCAATCTCACTGTGGAGGATGGAGGTGGAGTGTCTCACTGAGCTGTTTGTGCAATAAAGTTTTCTGGATTCAATGGGAAGCAGAGTGTGGCCTTGATATTGTTTGGAACCATGAGAGGAGAGGAGTGTGGGACATGAAGCGGCACTTGGGGTTCATAAGTTACAGTCCACATAAAGATTATTTATCTAACAGCCAACGGGCTTCCGGGGTTCCAAGGGCCCCTTCCTCAGGGCCCAACAATGCCGGGCTGGAAAGGGAGGTCTGCACGAAACATGTTTATGGAAATCCTGGGGTAAAAATGTGATAAAAGCACACGGCCTGCTCTGGTGAGGGTCTGCTCTGGCGAGGGTCCGCTCTGGCGAGGGTCTGCTCTGGCGGGGTTTGCTCTGGTGAGGGTCCGCTCTGGCGAGGGTCCGCTCTGGCGAGGGTCTGCTCTGGCGAGGGTCCGCTCTGTCGAGGGTCCGCTCTGGCGGGGTTTGCTCTGGCGAGGGTCCGCTCTGGCGAGGGTC
>NW_017308647.1:23134-23871 GCF_000935625.1 Nanorana parkeri | reverse complement strand
GCTCTGGTGAGGGTCCGCTCTGGCGAGGGTCCGCTCTGGTGAAGGTCCGCTCTGGCGAGGGTCCGCTCTGGCGAGGGTCCGCTCTGGCGAGGGTCCGCTCTGGTGAAGGTCCGCTCTGGCGAGGGTCCGCTCTGGCGAGGGTCCGCTCTGGCGAGGGTCCGCTCTGGCGAGGGTCCGCTCTGGCGGGGCCTGCTCTGGTGATTGGTTTAGTATCCTGATCTGGAATTTGGGGCTCTTCATACATTTATGACCGCTGTGCCATCATGGAGAGTGATTCCCCCCGCACTGCATCCCACAAGAACCCTCCAGCAGATTGTTACCTGGCCGTGCCCTGTAAGTCGCTCCTCCAGACTCTCCATCTGCTGACTCAGCAGTGACAGCTCCAGTGACAGGTCCTCCAGGGTGGTCAGGAAGCCTTGTGCCTGAGGAGGAAGCAGAGTTCACATCACCTGCCTGAGAATACATTATACGGGAAAGAGAATTGACATTGCGTCAGACAACCAATCGGCTTTATTTTCCCGACAGCGGTCAATGGAAATGCGATTGGCCACCATGGAGTGGGCTCCGGGCGTTGCTGCACGTGTGGTACCTCTCTATCCAGCTGTGGATCGGATCCTTCAACCCTTCTCTCTAAAAAGGCATCAAAGTCTGCAGGAAGAAAAGATAAATCAGGAATCTGCACACTTACATGCGGTGGCGTCGCTACAGGGGGGCAACTGCCCCCCCTAGGCTATCAC
>NW_017308647.1:21932-23027 GCF_000935625.1 Nanorana parkeri | reverse complement strand
GAGTCACAGGACCCGCCCCCTCACTGTGAAGCCCGTCGGCAGTGCGGGGCCCGTGCACTGCCATATATTGCATGACCGGACCGCACTGAGACTGTGCGGCCCGGTACCATTTGATCCGCGGACCGCTACCGGTCCGCGGACCACTACCGGTCCGCGGACCAGGGGTTGGGGAACACTGGTCTAGAGTGAAGGAGTGAAGGAAAAACATCGTTCACACAGCAGAGCTGAAACGAGACATCCATCCTCCTTGGACACCAGAAAAAAGCTGAGCCACGCTGGAAGTAGGAGGAGTTATCCTCGGCTGGATCCAGAAGTATAACCCCAAAGGAAAAGACTTCCCGAGTCCCTCAATGGACAAGAAAGATGAACACGACCATGCCTGCTGCACGAGGAACATGACTGATGCGCCTGGGCACCTCCACAGCACATACACGTAAAGCCCCGTTCACATTGAGCGATTTATCGCACGGTAATTCCCGCGCGATATCGCGCTCCAATGCATTTCAATGGGGCAAAGGGTCCTGCTGTCGCGGGTCGTGTGTCGCTACAGCAGGAGCCTTTTTGGAGCGGATTTAGCCGCGATTCTCGCTTTCTCAATGCAAGCTTGAACGCGACGTCGCGCGGCAAATCTTGCGATATCGCGAAATATGCCAATCGCGCGATTTGCATATCGCGCAGTGGGAACGGGGCCTTAGATATATTGTACATAGTACACGGAAGGGTGACCATCGGTACCTACATGCCAACCCCCACCAATGATGCGCTCACCTCCGGTCCCTCTGCCTGCGGCGCTGCAGCCTCCTGCCTATCTCCGACAATAAATGCCTACATACTGGTCCTTAGACCTGCCCAGAGGGACTCGGGAACAGACCAAGGCCCGGACCTGAGCATCTGCCGTGATTCTGCGGTAGGCCAGTGACATGTACAATTAGAAAGACGGTCTCACCATCCATGACGGCATTCTGGACGTGAAGAAGCTGCTGGTACGCGTGTCTGCTGGTCTGCAGATACGAAGACACAAATGTCTGCAAAATTGTAAGAGACTCGTTAGGCAAATACCGAGAGAGGTGAGGGGGGGGGGGGGGGGGGGCGCTC
>NW_017308647.1:18202-21309 GCF_000935625.1 Nanorana parkeri | reverse complement strand
GGTGGAGTGTGTGGCAAGGGGAAAGGAGAGGGGGTGGGGGGGGGGGGGGGGGGGGGGGGGGGGGACGATCCCCGAGAAGAGAGCTACATGTATCATATATATCAGGGGTAGTGATAATGTGCAGACCACAGAGATCCCACTAACCGAGGACATCGCCGTGCGGTCCGCAGGAACCTTCCCTGGTGCCGATAAGATGTTCTGCTTCATCCGAGTCACCGGAGACTGGAACACTGAAACACAGAACATTGGGAAGAAGGACAATGTGTAGGATCAGCATGAGGGTGAAGGACATACATGAGGCAACACCACCAACCAGCAGACACACTCACCTCGCTGCAAAGCCTCGTATGACGCGGTGCGTTCCTCCATCTCCCGTACGTGGGCATGACACGTGTTCAGCTGACATTGAAGGTCAGACAAGGACTTTCCGTGCGTCTGTCTCTCCACCTCAAGCTGTGTGTCCAGAGACCGAATCACCGATTCCAACCTGCAGACACGGGACACATGGCCACATATAACCATCATCTATACCAAACATGACTACCGAGTATCTCTACTGAACAAGGTTCCTCCCCTCCCCCATCCATCACCAATACCGACCATGTCCCATCACCAATACCGACCATGTCCCATTATGATCTCTCCCTACTTCATGCAAAACTAAGAAGTTTAGGTTTTAGATGTACCTAACAATCAGTAAATGAGCTTTGGACACAACCCACCACTGATCTCTGTAGCTGCAGACACTGTGAAGTAATCCATCCTCAGAATCACAACAGAGACTCCGACATAGTTTTCAGAACCTGCTGTGCGTTTACGTTGTGTTACACATGTGTACATTTTAGGCTGGCACCTGATGTGTGTTTATATGAGAGGGCGGAACCTGCCGTGCGTTTATATGAGGGCAACACTTGCCGTGCGTTTATATGAGAGGGCGGAACCTGCCGTGCGTTTATATGAGGGGGCGGAACCTGCCGTGCGTTTATATGAGAGGGCGGAACCTGCCGTGTGTTTATATGAGAAGGCGGAACCTGCCGTGCGTTTATATGAGAGGGCGGAACCTGCCGTGCGTTTATATGAGGGGGCGGAACCTGCCGTGTGTTTATGAGAGGGCGGAACCTGCCGTGCGTTTATATGAGAGGGCGGCACTTGCCGTGCGTTTATATGAGGGGGCGGAACCTGCCGTGCGTTTATATGAGAGGGCGGAACCTACCGTGCGTTTATATGAGAGGGCGGAACCTGCCGTGCGTTTATGAGTGAAAATGAGAGGATTGGCGGCAGGAATTGGGGCTGAAACCTCCCGATGTTGCAGTCCGGGGGTTACAATGTATCATATTATAGATTTATTAATAACAACTTGTAAGAAAAGTATTTTCATGAGTGAGATCCGGGGGAGGGGCGCTTCCCGTATGATTCCTCCATGTTTCTGGATGTCGATGGTCATTCGGGTCACACGAGTACCTGGGGTGAAGCATTCCTATACCGTGGCGTCGTCCTCTTTGTCACCTCGGGCTCTGCTCATTCTCCGCAGGTCGGTGACGGAGAATAATGTGGAAACGATTTGAGATTTGCACTTCCCTATCAATAGCCGCCCTGATCTGCTGCTCACATTCCTCTCCGGTTACACTTTACACACAAGAGCAGATCTGAGGGCGCCGTAATCTTCCGGTAATTGTTAAACACCTCGAAATCCCTCACAAATAGGTCTCCGGGGACGCCGCGCGCCGAGGCGGGATTAGCGGCGCTCCCTCCGGCCTCCGTGTGAACTCTGGACGCACTTTCACCTCAACTCGGAGAACTTTCCCCGAAGACAGAGGTGCTGATGTGGTCAGAGGTGCCTGAGACAAACTTTAATGGGGGGCAGAAGTGCGCCGCGTGACGCATCGCAGTGCAACACATATATATGATGGGGGGGGGGGACACACAAAATAAAAACCGATCTGCAGGGCCGCGAATCTTATTCAATTTACCATCAACCATTCATCTGCCGGATTCAAGTCACAGCATAAAAGCAAGCTCCTGATTGGCCGGGAGGAGTGCGGTCAGGAAACGCCCACACTTTATATCCTCTCAATCATCTATATACAGCAGTCATACCTCTCGGCCTCCCTCCGGCTCTCCTCGGCCTCCAGTCTCAGGGCGGTGACGGCGGATTGTAAATTCTGATTCTTCGTCTGCAGAGCGGAAACCCGACCACCGAGCGCCACCATCTCGTCTTCCTTCTGTGATAGGCTGAAAACACGACATGAAGGTGAGAAGAGGAACCCCGGCACCCCAAGATGGTGACTTCTCTGGGTTCAGACACCGACAGGGTCACCACCGACAATGTGAGATGTACCCAGACCAGTGTCACCCCCGGCGGTCCGTACACCAGCGTCACCCCCGCGGTCCGTACACCAGAGTCACCCCCGGCAGTCCGTACACCAGCGTCACCCCCCGCGGTCCTCCGGCGGTCCGTACACCAGCGTCACCCCCGGCGGTCCGTACACCAGCGTCACCCCCGGCGGTCCGTACACCAGCGTCACCCCCGGCGGTCCGTACACCAGCGTCACCCCCGGCATTCCGTACACCAGCGTCACCCCCGGCGGTCCGTACACCAGCGTCACCCCCGGCAGTCAGACCAGTTGGAAGGATGGTGTCACCGCTGGTAGTCGGTAGGCCAATGGTCCACCTCTAGGCCTCTGCAGTCAGCGATGCTCCAGAACGTTCTCTGATTGGATGGACTAGATCTGCCCAGATTCCGGCTCCCCCCATGAAGATGTAGAGTACCGTCCAATGGTAAAGCATTGCTTGGATGACACACCTCTAAGGAAGACCACACACGTTACAATCTCCCAAACCTGAATTATGAGGACCGACCTGAACTACTCAACCTCTCCCCACCCAACCAGCCCAACCGCCGGCACTACATCAGATTGTAACGTGTGCCGGCGGTCTTTAACCCATTACAGAGCGGGTGACGCCGCCTCCTCCAGACATTGATGTCCCGGGGGATCTGTAGATATCGATGTTCTCCAGGAAAACAAACATTGGGCAATGTGTGGTCACCGAGGGCAGTCTGGGGGTGGCCGGGGAGAATCATGGAGCACAAGGGGTTAAATATCGCC
>NW_017308647.1:15725-18111 GCF_000935625.1 Nanorana parkeri | reverse complement strand
CCGGGATCAGAGCCGAGCAGGATGTGATGTCATAGTGACAACTTCCCTGAAGAGCTGACAATCCGACTACTGAGGGGACACGAAGATGGAACCTGCGAGAAACGTCTTCTGCACGGAGACCGCGCTGTACACAGTGTACCATGGGGGAGTGGCCACTGAGGAGCGTCGGGGGTGTGTGGTGGGCGGAGCACCAATGTCAGGCAGTCAGAACCAATAGCAAACAAGTGAAACTAGACTCAGAGGAGCACACGGCAGCCCTCAGGATCCCTATAGTGTCATCTCTGAGGGATCGCCTGAAGACACTTACAGTCCAAACTCCTCCTAGGAGGACCCGACAGTAACTACAAGTCCTCATCATTCCTCATCAGGACCATTGTTCTCATATACCCCACCTCCTATCAACCCAAATCAGAGGCCGTCCTAGGCTGAGATGATGTCATCAGTCTGCTGCAGGATTTCCTCAGTCTCCACTCCCCCCAGTGATCAGTCTGATGCCGGCAGGTGCGGTGATGTCACCCCTGTATAATATATATCTGGGGGGCGGTGATGTCACCCCTGTATCATATATATCTGGAGGGTGGTGATGTCACTCCTGTATCATATATCTGGAGGGCGGTGATGTCACTGCTGTATCATATATCTGGAGGGCGGTGATGTCACTGCTGTATCATATATCTGGAGGGCGGTGATGTCACTGCTGTATAATATATCTGGAGGGTGGTGATGTCACCCCTGTATCATATATCTGGAGGGCGGTGATGTCACTGCTGGTGACCTGTCTGTATATACTCCCCTCCATTATATACACTGTACGGGAGTCGGCGCTGTTTTTGCCGCCATCATCTGAGGTATTAAGTTGTCCCCCCGGCAGGGGGTGTCGCTCACAATTAGCCATCGGCCCGCGGCGGGGTCAGAGGTTAAGCTGTGAATGGCGGTGTGTGTTGTATCAGCGGGGAAGAGGTTAATGTCAGGCCGGCCCCTCCCCCGATGGACTTCCAGGATTAGTCCCTACTTTTCTCTGCGGCTCACACACATCAAAGTCGCCGGCGGCCCCCTCTGGATGGGCCTGAATGGGACAGCGGGGTGCTCAGTAAAGCCATCCCGGTACTCCTTTCATACGCCGCGTCTCATGTCTGCGCTATACACTTCCCGGGCCCCCCCCCTTCACCGGGCCCCCCCCTCCATAGTTATTAGCTGAAAAGTTGCTTAATTTCCCTTAAGGCCCCGTTCCCACTGTGCGATATGCAAATCGCGCGTTTGTCGCGCGATTTGCATATTGCGCGACATCGCGAGATTTGCCGCGCGATGTGGCGTTCAAGCTTGCATTGAGAAAGCGAGAATAGCGGCTAAATACGCTCCAAAAAGGGTCCTGCTGTAGCGACACACGACCCGCGACCCTTTGCCCCATTGGATTGCATTGGAGCGCGATAAATCGCTCAATGTGAACGGGGTCTAAGTGGCCAGAGCCCCGTACATACGTGGAGTATTTTCTCCTAGCACACCACACATGTAGGATGAGTTGTTGGTTTACATACAATGGTGACATCCACATAGAACATACATCAGAGTGGAAGGTCCGGAGGAGAGCCAATGACAGCGCATGTTACTAGCACCTCCCATGACCCCACTAGCACCTCCCATGACCCCTCTAGCACCTCCCATGACCCCACTAGCACCTCCCATGACCCCACTAGCACCTCCCATGACCCCACTAGCACCTCCCATGACCCCACTAGCACCTCCCATGACCCCACTAGCACCTCCCATGACCCCACTAGCACCTCCCATGACCCCTCTAGCACCTCCCATGACCCCTCTAGCACCTCCCATGACCCCTCTAGCACCTCCCATGACCCCACTAGCACCTCCCACGACCCCACTAGCTCCTCCCACGACCCCTATAGCACCTCCCACGACCCCTCTAGCACCTCCCATGACCCCACTAGCACCTCCCACGACCCCACTAGCACCTCCCATGACCCCACTAGCACCTCCCATGACCCCACTAGCACCTCCCATGACCCCACTAGCACCTCCCATGACCCCTCTAGCACCTCCCATGACCCCTCTAGCACCTCCCATGACCCCTCTAGCACCTCCCATGACCCCACTAGCACCTCCCATGACCCCACTAGCACCTCCCATGACCCCACTAGCACCTCCCATGACCCCAATAGCACCTCCCATGACCCCAATAGCACCTCCCATGACCCCTCTAGCACCTCCCATGACCCCAATAGCACCTCCCATGACCCCAGGATTTAGGAGACCAGGGGCGCCAGCATTGGGGACGGATAGTGGGACCTCCTCTGGATTGGTGGGTGACCTCCCTGACCTCCACACTTCTATGGCGGCCTCATCAGACCTCCATCATACAATGATCTCC
>NW_017308647.1:13650-15714 GCF_000935625.1 Nanorana parkeri | reverse complement strand
GATCTGAAATAAGAAATGTCTGTGAAGAAAGGAAAACTCTCACTGGCCAATCAGGGGGGACGTGTTACTCACGTGGCGTTCACCCGCCGGAGCTCGGAGCGCAGTCCGTCCGCTTCCTCGTTCCTGGAAATACAGAGGAACGGTGAGACCTCCGCGCGGTACAAAGTGGGGGCTCTCATAGGGCGAGGATATCCACCATGGACTACAGTACACAGCAGACCCCGGCCTGGGAGAGGAGGGGGGCAGGGCTCCCCAATGGGCTCTCATAGGATGAGGATATCCACCATGGACTACAGTACACAGCAGACCCCGGCCTGGGAGAGGAGGGGGGGAGGGCTCCCCAATGGGCTCTCATAGGGCGGGGATATCCACCATGGACTACAGTACACAGCAGACCCCGGCCTGGGAGAGGAGGGGGGAGGATGAGGACTCTAGTACGGAGCACACCCACTTTACACCTCCACCAGCACAGGCAGCACACAGAACCAGGCGTCCTTCTTACCGTATAATTCGGCCCCGAGGAGCCCCATCAGGCGGGAGAAGGTCCCCAGCTGTGGGCTCACCTTGTCCCAAATGTGGAAGAGAAGCCGGATCCTCTCTTCTGTCATTGGCTGGAAGCTCAGCGCTCCTTTGTCCTCCAGCAGCTGAACCAGGTACTGATTGGCTGAAACGTCAGGAAACACCCGAGTGTGACCGGGGAACATGCTGCAGAATGAACGGCGTGCCGTAACCTATAGCAACCAACCACACAGCAGACCTCTGTCCAGACACATGTATACACACCGATCATGTGACCTGCTGTACACACACACCAATCATGTGACCTGCTGTACACACACACCAATCATGTGACCTGCTGTACACACACACCAATCATGTGACCTGCTGTACACACACACTAATCATGTGACCTGCTGTACACACAGACACACACACCAATCATGTGACCTGCTGTACACACACACACACCAATCATGTGACCTGCTGTACACACACACACACCAATCATGTGACCTGCTCTACACACAGACACACACACCAATCATGTGACCTGCTGTACACACACACTAATCATGTGACCTGCTGTACAGACACACTAATCATGTGACCTGCTGTACAGACACACGTACACACACCGATCATGTGACCTGCAAGACACACACACGTATACACACCGATCATGTGACCTGCAAGACACACACATGTATACACACCGATCATGTGACCTGCAACCCACACAGGGGTATCCCGCACCATGCCTCAGCTCCTCCTACCTGGTGATTTTGCATCAATGATGTCCAGCGGGAGGGCGGAGCTTCCGTCGGCTGACATGTTGATGACGGGACACGAGACGTCTGTAGGAGAGATGGAGACACGTCACACATATTACACATATAAATGTCAGGGGTAGGCAACCGCAGCCCTCCATCTATGGCGACACTACAAATCCCATCATCCCTCTGCCTCTGGGAGTCATGCCTGTGCTTGTCAGAGTAAATGCCTCATGGGACTTGTAGTTCCACAGCAGCTGGAGGGCCCGGGTCACCCACCCCTGATATATACATACAATCACACGTATGACCGGTGGGACACATGGCAGACATGACATCTTACGCGGGCGAGCCGGTGACTTTAAAGAGCCGAGTACACAATGCTGTCACCATAGCAACGGGGAGGAGACACTGCAGAGCCACGCCCACATTCCATAGCACACTATCATCAGAGAGGTGATGGGAGAGGAAGTCACATGACTGATCCGTGTGCAGTGATTGGTGACGGTGTTGCTGCTGCACCCTATCAGATTATTATGATCTCAGGAAGGAGGGGTACACGGTGCACCCCTCTGTACGCGGAGCCCTGTATCCGCGGTGTTCTTTCTCTGCCATGATGGTGCCCCCTCCAGACTCTGCGCCGGGGCAATTCATTGCAAGGATTCAGCTGCTGTTCCCCGGGGCAACCGAGCTTCCTATCACAGGAACACCAACTGGTTACTATGGCAACAGCTCTGTATTTGCTGCTCATCCTTCTCCATTCTCCGCTCACCACACACCTTACAATCTGATT
>NW_017308647.1:11230-13392 GCF_000935625.1 Nanorana parkeri | reverse complement strand
CCCCCCGGACCCTCCTCCTCCTCCAGAGACCCGTCTTCATCACCTTCATCCACGCTCAGCGGGGCGGAGAAAATCCGGGGTACACCCCGCCCTTACATGACCCAGTCACTGCACCCCCAAATATACTCCTCAACCACCGAACCCCAAAGGAGGAGTCTACAGACACACAGAGATCCAACTGAATACAGACAAAGAGCTGACACTCCGTCCATGCCGACCGTACAGAGGAACGTCAGCAATGATGGGGGACAGCACCCCCTCTCCCACAATGATGGGGGACAGCACCCCCCCTCCCACAATGATGGGGGACAGCACCCCCTCTCCCACAATTATGGGGGACAGCACCCCCTCTCCCCCAATTATGGGGGCCAGTATTCCCCCCCCTCCCCACATACAATTATGGGGGACAGCACCCCCTCTCCCACAATTATGGGGGACAGTATCCCCTCTCCCACAATTATGGGGGACAGTATCCCCCCTCCCACAATGATGGGGGACAGTATCCCCTGTAAAGGACACCCCCAGGTCTATATATTACATTCTATACATCAGCCCCAGAAGAGGGATATCTGAGGAGCAGATAGGGGCAGTTGTGAGCACCAGTACAGGAGTAATATTACCCCCACCCCCCGTTCCTTACCCATATACACACCCCGTATTACATGTCTCCTCTCCGCCTCACATCTAGTGTAGATGGAATCCCCCCCATATAGGAATGGTACAGTCCGCACTCCGCTCATTTATTGGCTGAGTCCCACTGGGGGGAGGCACTGCATGGTCATGTGATCATGGCCGCGATTACGTCATCGGCTACGCTGGGCCGGAAAGCCAGCCTATGAGGTAAGGAAAGAGCACACCCCATAATACCTACAGAGCAACACTCTACACCCCATAATACCTTCATAACAGCACTCTACACCCCATAATACCTACATAGCAACACTCTGCACTCCATAATACTTACATAGCAACACTCTGCACCTCATGATACCCACATAGCAACAATCTACACCCCATAATAACACTCTACACCCCATAATACCCACATAGCAACATTCTACACCCCATAATACCCACATAGCAACACTGCACCCTATAATACCCACATAGCAACACTTTACATACCCCTTCTGTGTGATTAGTGCTTCGCCATTGTTCACATGGTCTCTACAGATGATTGGCTGCTCAGTACAGATCATGTGACTCAGCAATGGTTGACGCAGAGCATAGGACGGTAGACGCAGACCATAGGACCGAGGACGCAGAGCATAGGACTGTAGACGCAGACCATAGGACCGAGGACGCAGAGCATAGGACGGTAGACGCAGACCATAAGACCGAGGATGCAGAGCATAGGGCGGTAGACGCAGAGCATAGGGCGTTAGACGCAGAGCATAGGGCGGTAGACGCAGACCATAGGACCGAGGACGCAGAGCATAGAGCGGTAGACGCAGAGCATAGGGCGGTAGACGCAGACCATAGGACGGTAGACGTAGAGCATAGGACGGTAGACGCAGACCATAGGACGGTAGACGCAGACCATAGGACGGTAGACGCAGACCGTAGGACGGTAGACGCAGACCGTAGGACGGTAGACGCAAACCATAAGACGTTAGACGCGGACCGTAGACGCAGACCGTAGGGCGGTAGACGCAGACCGTAGGACGGTAGACGCAGACCGTAGGACGGTAGACGCAGACCATAAGACGGTAGACGCAGACCATAAGACGTTAGACGTGGACCGTAGGACGGTAGATGCAGAGCATAGGACGGTAGACGCAGACCTAGGACGGTAGACGCAGACCATAGGGCGATAGACGCAGACCATAAGACGGTAGACGCAGACCATAAGACGGTAGACGCAGACCGTAGGACGGTAGACGCAGACCGTAGGACGGTAGACGCAGACCATAAGACGGTAGACTCAGACCATAAGACGTTAGAGGCGGACCGTAGGACGGTAGACGCAGACCATAGGACGGTAGACGCAGACCATAAGACGGTAGATGCAGACCATGGGACGGTAGACGCAGACCGTAGGACGGTAGACGCAGAGCTTAGGACGGTAGACGCAGAGCTTAGGACGGTAGACGCAGAGCTTAGGACGGTAGACGCAGACCGTAGGACGGTAGACGCAGACCGTAGGACGGTAGACGCAGACC
>NW_017308647.1:3084-10337 GCF_000935625.1 Nanorana parkeri | reverse complement strand
GAGAGCCCGCGACCATAGGCCGGTAGACGCAGACCATAGGACGGTAGACGCAGACCGTAGGACGGTAGACGCAGACCGTAGGACGGTAGACGCAGACCATAAGACGGTAGACTCAGACCATAAGACGTTAGAGGCGGACCGTAGGACGGTAGACGCAGACCATAGGACGGTAGACGCAGACCATAAGACGGTAGATGCAGACCATGGGACGGTAGACGCAGACCGTAGGACGGTAGACGCAGAGCTTAGGACGGTAGACGCAGAGCTTAGGACGGTAGACGCAGGCCGTAGGACGGTAGACGCAGACCATAAGACGTTAGACGCGGACCGTAGGACGGTAGACGCAGAGCATAGGACGGTAGACGCAGACCATAGGACGGTAGACGCAGACCATAAGACGGTAGACGCAGACCGTAGGACGGTAGACGCAGAGCATAGAAACTTCATGCAGCAGATGAAAGACACATCGGACTTCCCTTCACCATCGGAAGATGTCCAGCAGTGCCATCAGCACCGGACTGGCAGAAACCATGTGACCCGGTACTCCCATCTACTCTCCGGAGACGTCTGACCAGAAGTGGTCTTCATGGAAGAATTGCGGCCAAAAAGCCACAACAAGGCTCAGTGACTCCGCTATACATGAGAACACAGGAACCGGGGGATGGGGGGCAGAAAAATGGCAGCCGGGGCTCTGGACTGATGGAAATATTTGTCTGTAGTTGGAGGCAGTTTGTTCGGGGGAGGGGCTGGAGAGCGGTACAATAATGAGAGTCTGCACCAACTGTGAAGCATGGCGGAGGTTCCCGGCAAGTCTGGGGCGGCACTTCTGCCGATGGAGTTGGAGATTTGGTCGGGATCAATGCTGAGACATACAAGCAGATACTTCTCCATCATGTCTACCATCAGAGGGGCCTGTGATTGGCCCCAAATGTATTCTGCAGCATGACAACCACCCCCAACATACACCCAATGTCATTAAGAACAAGGAGTCCCGGAAGTGATGGTTGGGCCCCCACAGGGCCCGGATCTCACCATCATGGAGTCTGTCTGGGATGACGTGGGGACAAAAGGATCTGAGCTCAGTCCTCCGAGATATACCCAGAAGAAGCCGAGGGGGGGTCACCCCAAATATTGATTGGAAGAAGGGGGGTCACCCCAAATATTGATTGGAAGAAGGCAAAGGGGGGTCACCCCAAATATTGATTGGAAGAAGGCAAAGGGGGGTCACCCCAAATATTGATTGGAAGAAGGCGAATGGGGGGTCACCCCAAATATTGATTGGAAGAAGGGGGGGTCACCCCAAATATTGATTGGAAGAAGGAGAAGGGGGGGTCACCCCAAATATTGATTGGGAGAAGGGGGGGTCGCTCCAAATATTGATTGGGAGAAGGGGGGGTCGCTCCAAATATTGATTGGGAGAAGGGGGGGTCGCTCCAAATATTGATTGGGAGAAGGGGGGGTTACCCCAAATATTGATTGGAAGAAGGGGGGGTCACCCCAAATATTGATTGGAAGAAGGGGGGGTCACGCCAAATATTGATGAACTAAACTCTGAACACTTTTATTTCTGACCCCCTCCTCTGCAGGGACATGTATGTGTAGCGTGTATACACAGATTAGGATGTTTTACACTTTGTAATGATTTTCTATGTAAACATACTAATAATCTCTCTGTTGCAGCACGAACACGTATGATGGGATCGGCTGACCTGTCATGTTTACACTCCGGATCTCCAGAACATGAGCGGCTCTTCCCGCAGACCGGCTGCCCCCCGGGGCTGTTTGCACAGGACGAGGTACATATACGCGGTGATCATTGCACATACATGGTGATCATTGCACATACATGGTGATCATTGCACATACATGGTGATCATTGCACATACATGGTGACATCGCACATACATGGTGACATCGCACATACATGGTGACATTGCACATACATGGTGACATCGCACATACATGGTGACATCGCACATACATAGTGATCATTGCACACACATGGTGATCCTTGCACACACATGGTGATCCTTGCACATACATAGTGATCCTTGCACATACACGGTGAGTTACAATGTTGAGACATACTGGAGTTGTAGCCGTGTGCTGATCATTGCATATACACGGTGACATCGCACATACATGGTAATCATTGCACATACATGGTGATCATTGCACATACATGGTGAATTATAATGTTGGGACACGTTTGGAGTTGTAGCCGTGTGCTGATCCTTGCACATACATGGTGATCATTGCACATACATGGTGACATCGCACATACATGGTAATCATTGCACATACATGCTGATCCTTGCACACACACGGTGAGTTACAATGTTGGGACACGTTCGGACTTGTAGCCGTGTGCTGATCATTGCATATACACGGTGACATCGCACATACATGGTAATCATTGCACATACATGCTGATCCTTGCACACACACGGTGAGTTATAATGTTGGGACACGTTCGGAGTTGTAGCCGTGTGCTGATCCTTGCACATACACGGTGAGTTACAATGTTGGGACACGTTCGGACTTGTAGCCGTGTGCTGATCATTGCATATACACGGTGACATCGCACATACATGGTAATCATTGCACATACATGCTGATCCTTGCACACACACGGTGAGTTATAATGTTGGGACACGTTCGGAGTTGTAGCCGTGTGCTGATCCTTGCACATACACGGTGAGTTACAATGTTGGGACACGTTCGGACTTGTAGCCGTGTGCTGATCATTGCATATACACGGTGACATCGCACATACATGGTAATCATTGCACATACATGCTGATCCTTGCACACACACGGTGAGTTATAATGTTGGGACACGTTCGGAGTTGTAGCCGTGTGCTGATCCTTGCACATACACGGTGAGTTACAATGTTGGGACACGTTCGGACTTGTAGCCGTGTGCTGATCATTGCATATACACGGTGACATCGCACATACATGGTAATCATTGCACATACATGCTGATCCTTGCACACACACGGTGAGTTATAATGTTGGGACACGTTCGGAGTTGTAGCCGTGTGCTGATCCTTGCACATACACGGTGAGTTACAATGTTGGGACACGTTCGGACTTGTAGCCGTGTGCTGATCATTGCATATACACGGTGACATCGCACATACATGGTAATCATTGCACATACATGCTGATCCTTGCACACACACGGTGAGTTATAATGTTGGGACACGTTCGGAGTTGTAGCCGTGTGCTGATCCTTGCACATACACGGTGAGTTACAATGTTGGGACACGTTCGGACTTGTAGCCGTGTGCTGATCATTGCATATACACGGTGACATCGCACATACATGGTAATCATTGCACATACATGCTGATCCTTGCACACACACGGTGAGTTATAATGTTGGGACACGTTCGGAGTTGTAGCCGTGTGCTGATCCTTGCACATACACGGTGAGTTACAATGTTGGGACACGTTCGGACTTGTAGCCGTGTGCTGATCATTGCATATACACGGTGACATCGCACATACATGGTAATCATTGCACATACATGCTGATCCTTGCACACACACGGTGAGTTATAATGTTGGGAAACGTTCGGAGTTGTAGCCGTGTGCTGATCCTTGCACATACATGGTGACATTGCACATACATGGTAATCATTGCACATACATGCTGATCCTTGCACACACACGGTGAGTTACAATGTTGGGACACGTTCGGAGTTGCAGCCGTGTGCTGATCACGGCTCCGTCTGTCTGCACGCAGGGAGGTGTCCCGAGCACACAGCAGAATGCAGGCAGGGAAGGCACCAATCACAGCGCGGCACTCGGCTCCATAGCAGCAGGCCTGTCCAGGGATTTTTCTCCGGGCAGCCAATGACAGCTCCCCTGACATGTGTTTCCTGGGAGAAGCCGGGAACCCTCCAATCCCGGAGCAGCTCTCATCCTCCGCTCCTGCTTCAGCCTGCATGTCAGATCAGGAAGTGGATTGCAGAGCCGGTGACACCAGCCACCTCACCGGGGCCGGATGAATTGATCCGCGGTGACAAGTGATTGATCGGTGGGCGGGCGGGTCACGCTGTGACATTCCGGCATCGGATTGTTTGTGTGCGGCGGGGGCCTGTCATGTGTGCAGGCAGCGTGCTGTCACTGCGGCTCCTTTGTGTGTGCAGGCGGCGGCTGGATGGATGAGGTGAGGAGCATTGATGACTGGTAGAGCGACGGTCAGCTAGCCCGTGTCACCTCCTCTCTCCCCCGAGCACGGCGCGCTCCCTCCCCGGCATCGCACGGACATGTTGGAAGAGGCAGCGCAGAGGTGGCACCCCACCCACGTCCAGGTCACGGTGTTACAGGCTCGGGACCTGCACCCCAAGGGCAAGCATGCCACCAACGACGCCTACACCATCATCCAGCTGGGGAAGGAGAAGTATTCCACCTCCGTGATGGAGAAGAACCTCCACCCCGTCTGGAAGGAAGAGGCTTCCTTCGAACTGCCCGGCCTACTGGTCCAGGACAACCCCGAGCAGTACCAGCTGCAGCTGACCGTCATGCACCGCTCCCTGGTGGGACTGGACAAGTTCCTGGGTCAGGTGACCATCAACCTCAACGGCATCTTCGAGGAGAAGGAGCGGCAGAAGACAGAGTAAGTGCGGGTGGTTGCGCGTCGGCGTGTGTGTGCGTCCATGAGTGCGGACGTTCTTCCATTGTTTACCGAGGACCAGAAGAACCGGTCCTCCCGTGTGGAGGAATGCGTGTGTCTCTGTCATCGCTCCGTGGCCTGCGTTCCTTTATCGCGCGTGTCCGCACACTGACGTGATACCCACCCCAGTGTCCTCTCCTGGTGATTATCATCCACGGCGGTAGAGAGCTCACCCCTAGGCCGGACACAATCCTTCGGCCAGCCCACCCGAGTCCCCACGCGTGTATTGTACTCGGCGTGTCACCGTCACAGCGGGGGGAGGAGCCGGCCTCAGGTGTGCTTACCTGTACTGAGGAAGCAAGCAGAGGAGACACACGTCATAACCTGTCATCTCCCTGCACATGATCTCTTCCCCATCACCGGCCTAGCATGCCTGGTCCTGCACGGGGTCTCTGTATGGAGGCGGCCATCTTGGTAGAGGCGGGGCTTTGCTTCCTCAGGTCAGAGCTGCCCCCCATGATGACTGGAGGGGTAATGATAGAGGTGGAGGAAGCACAGATCACCAGAATGGATGCAGCAGAAGCCGGGAGGAAGTGCACTGATATTAGGTGTGCCTAGGCACAGGAAGTGGACAAATATTAGGTTTCACTAGGTACAGGAAGTGCACTGATATTAGGGTTCCCTAGGTACAGGAAGTGCACTGATATTAGGGTTCCCTAGGCACAGGAAGTGCACTGATATTAGGTGTGCCTAGGTACAGGAAGTGGACAAATATTAGGGTTCCCTAGGCACGGGAAGTGGACTGATATTAGGTGTGCCTAGGCACAGGAAGTACACTGATATTAGAGTTCACTAGGTACAGGAAGTGCACTGATATTAGGGTTCCCTAGGCACAGGAAGTGCACTGATATTGGGGTTTCCTAGGCACAGGAAGTGCACTGCTTAGGTAAAGATCGTTATCCTTGTAAAATTGAACTCTGGACTCAAAAAACTTTCATTTCAGCCACAAAGAATATAAATCTACTTTGTGCACCAAATCCCTCTGCAGACCCAGATATTACCTTGTAAATGTAACGCTGACCTCATCACGGTGATGTACACAGCCTGTGCAGAGATGTGGGAGGGACCCAACAAGCTCCACTCACTACAGGCTTCCTCCTGCCTGCAGCAAACTGATCACTGGGGGAGGGGAGCCTGAGGAAAGGCTTCCTCCTGCCTGCAGCAGACTGATCACTGGGGGAGGGGAGCCTGAGGAAAGGCTTCCTCCTGCCTGCAGCAGACTGATCACTGGGGGAGGGGAGCCTGAGGAAAGGCTTCCTCCTGCCTGCAGCAGACTGATCACTGGGGGAGGGGAGCCTGAGGAAAGGCTTCCTCCTGCCTGCAGCAGACTGATCACTGGGGGAGGGGAGCCTGAGGAAAGGCTTCCTCCTGCCTGCAGCAGACTGATCACTGGGGGAGGGGAGCCTGAGGAAAGGCTTCCTCCTGCCTGCAGCAGACTGATCACTGGGGGAGGGGAGCCTGAGGAAAGGCTTCCTCCTGCCTGCAGCAGACTGATCACTGGGGGAGGGGAGCCTGAGGAAAGGCTTCCTCCTGCCTGCAGCAGACTGATCACTGGGGGAGGGGAGCCTGAGGAAAGGCTTCCTCCTGCCTGCAGCAGACTGATCACTGGGGGAGGGGAGCCTGAGGAAAGGCTTCCTCCTGCCTGCAGCAGACTGATCACTGGGGGAGGGGAGCCTGAGGAAAGGCTTCCTCCTGCCTGCAGCAGACTGATCACTGGGGGAGGGGAGCCTGAGGAAAGGCTTCCTCCTGCCTGCAGCAGACTGATCACTGGGGGAGGGGAGCCTGAGGAAAGGCTTCCTCCTGCCTGCAGCAGACTGATCACTGGGGGAGGGGAGCCTGAGGAAAGGCTTCCTCCTGCCTGCAGCAGACTGATCACTGGGGGAGGGGAGCCTGAGGAAAGGCTTCCTCCTGCCTGCAGCAGACTGATCACAGGGGGAGGGGAGACTGAGGAAATGCTTCCTCCTGCCTGCAGCAGACCGATGACATCATCTCACTTCAATGAATTGTAAAGGTGACATCGGGGTGCTATGTCTTCATAAAGAGAACCAGTCACTGCACTATGCCAGCACATAGGGGGCTTGTCAACAAACTTACCCTCGCAGTGGGGCTCCCCCCCCACACACACACACTAGAACGGTTAAGTACTTGTGTTGCCTAGGGAGGGGCTCGAAAAACTCTCACCTGATCCTCTGTCCCTCTGGGCTGCTAGACTGGTCCCCACATTCTCTTCTCCCCCCCGGGCTCTAAGGACCGCTGGCATCATCAAGTCTTATTCGAGGTCCATTGACTTGCATTGGATGTGAGGACGCTGAGGGAGAATTGCACATCCGGAGCCAGGCCCGGATTTCCCACAAGGCCACCGAGGCCCGGCCGAGGGGCGGCAGAGCGCAGAGGGGCGGCAGCGGTGACCTTGTGGGGAAGTTGCGGGTGTAAGGTGTCCGGCGGTCGCACACTACGGTCCGGGCAACTCCTCCCCCCAAGCTGTCAGATACTTCCTCCGGCGTCAATCCACATTAACAGGACGCCGGAGGAAGTATCTGACAGCTGGGGGGAGGAGTTGCGGCCC
>NW_017308647.1:2522-2815 GCF_000935625.1 Nanorana parkeri | reverse complement strand
ATCTCCTGTGTGATAGCAATAAAGTTAGGTAAAAAAAAATGACATTGATTTAAAAAAAAAAAAATGTATAAAAAAAATATTAAATAAAAAAATAAAAAGGTGATTAAAAAGTAAAAAATAAGAAAATAATTATAAAAAATCAACAATAATAAGATAAAAACTATAAAAATGTAAATGATAAAAAAGTAAAAAGATAAACAAAAATCTAAAAAAAAATGTAATTGATTCAAAAATAAAATAATAAGAAATAATTGAATAAAAAGTGATAAAAATAAAGAAACAGTAAAAAAAAA
>NW_017308647.1:1077-2406 GCF_000935625.1 Nanorana parkeri | reverse complement strand
CCACAAGGATCTAGACGAGTATATCTTCCTAAATACGGCCGCCTGGAACAAAGCGAGCCGTTGGCCCCTTCGGGGGCCGGTGTGGCCCCACTGAGTGTTCTTCTATAAAGCTGCTCTGAGGTGAGATGAAGGGATGACGGCGCTCTGCCTGCGACGGGATTTCTATGCCGTGGGCAGTTCTGTGGCGGTTGTATTTGGAATGTACCAAGTGATTGTATACACCCACTGCACTGCACCGATGGTATGATCCCCGCTGGTGTCACCGCGGTGGGATTCCGGTGGGTAAATAGACACCAAACATGTCATGCTTTAAAATTGCGCGCGCCAAATCGCAAAAAAAATTACCACACTGAAAATTGGCCATAGGCGACGCTTAAAACGCTTTTACCGCTCATCAGTTTAGTGTTATCAGTGATTGATGGGCCTAAAATTATTGCTCTCACTCCGACGTTTGCGGCGATATGTAACATGTGCGGCATAATAGGCGCAGCCGACACATATCTGCGTGGGTATGTGGGGGGCGAGGGAGTTAAAAAACGAAATTTAGTGGGGGTTTTTTTTATATGCTTTAATTTTTTTAAATTCTTTTTTTAATTGTTTATTACATTTAACTTTATTGCTATCACATGGAGGGGGGCTAAGAAGCCAATTTACATGACAGGTCCTCTTTATGGAGACATCGAGGGTCTCCCAGACCCCTAATGTCACCTAGGGAACCCCAGAGAAGCTGATGAAGCTGGAGAGTGACAGCTGAATGTGGAAGTGACGTCATATACATCACTTCCTGCGTTCGGGGACGGAGAGGAGATCAGAGGGGGGTCGTGTACTGACCTCCCTTTGATCTTCTGTCACAGAGCAGCCGTGCCGATCCCGCGAATGCGACCCGTCTGGTGGAAGGCGAATGCGACCCGTCCGTTGGAAGGCGAATCGGACCCGTCCGGTGGAAGGCGAATGCGACCCGTCCGGTGGAAGGCGAATGCGACCCGTCTGGTGGAAGGCGAATGAGACCCGTCTGGTGGAAGGCGAATGCGACCCGTCTGGTGGAAGGCGAATGAGACCCGTCTGGTGGAAGGCGAATGAGACCCGTCTGGTGGAAGGCGAATGAGACCCGTCTGGTGGAAGGCGAATGAGACCCGTCTGGTGGAAGGCGAATGAGACCCGTCTGGTGGAAGGCGAATGAGACCCGTCTGGTGGAAGGCGAATGAGACCCGTCTGGTGGAAGGCGAATGAGACCCGTCTGGTGGAAGGCGAATGAGACCCGTCTGGTGGAAGGCGAATGAGACCCGTCTGGTGGAAGGCGAATGAGACCCGTCTGGTGGAAGGCGAATG
>NW_017308647.1:0-648 GCF_000935625.1 Nanorana parkeri | reverse complement strand
GGGGGAGGGGGGCTCTCCAGATATTTTGATGAAGTGTTTTTATGGTTAACGAGTCAGAAGTTTAATATATTTAATAGATTCCTCTCCCCGGCACAGCTGTATCCTCAGCACTACAAAGAGCCGACTCCAGAGCCACTTATGTTCCTGAAAAGAGAATTATTTTCTGTCAGCGATTTGGCGCTCTTACGCGCTGTTTATTTTCCATGACAATGGGCTGGGATTTAACCCTTTGTTGTGCCGCACAATGGAGAGTAGTCGGGTGCATTGTGCCGGTGAATGGCGGTATGAGAGGTGAGGGGCCACACACTGAGCTCTCTTGTATTCCCATTATCACAATGACACTACAGCAAACCCCTCACCACCAGACTTCATTCAGCACTTCATGTGCCGCGTGATTGGAGTGTCCGGACTTCTGTGGCCTCCACCGCCGTCTCCTCCGCAGCTCGGCGCTCACTTCTATCTTGTAGCGGGACTCAGGCCTGAACCAAAGACAGAAGAAACTCATTTCTCATCATTTGCTGCATTCTGAATGCTGCTCGCTCTCTCTCAGGAGCCCGGCCACCATTGCACTTCCCTCAACTCTTCCTGAAGAGGAAGCCGACCTTCACCCCCTTCTCTCACCCTTTATAATCTTCTATAATCTTATCT
>NW_017308646.1:158848-163139 GCF_000935625.1 Nanorana parkeri | reverse complement strand
CAGCACAGGGATGGTGGGAGCTCCTCATAATGGGCACAGAAAGTGTGTAGACTCGGGAAGAATAGAGTTGTCACCGAACTGAACGTTTACCTCTCCGGCATCTACTAATCTATCATTTCACTTCTAGATGGACCGACACTTTAAGACTCTGCAGTGAAATGTTTGAAAATCACAGAAAAGATCTAAAAAAAAAATGGAAAATTGAATTTTACTTGATGAAGGTTTTGATTTTAAGTGTTCTGATCTCTCCAGCCTGCCACTGATTGCAAACAATCAAAGCTGCACCTTTAATGTGGCGGCGGGCCGCACGTACCCTCATCGCCCCCCTCGCCCCCCCCTCTTCTCCGATCCTCCGGCTTTTATTTATTTGGCTGTGTCATTCCAGTGCGCCGGGTACACAGCTGTGCTGGTGGGATGAGATGATTGAAGCAGATGCTCCGACCACAATTATAGGGGCGCCTCGCTTGCCGACTTCAGCATATCTCTCTTCTAAAGCTGCGGAGACAAAAATAGACGCCGGAGAATGGGGGGAACTTCTGAGCGGGTCCATCCGCGCCCTTCCACCGGCTCTGGACAGAAGGAACATTTCAGCCTGTACATGGCCTTGTTTAGGGATAAAGTGTCCCTGTCACTCGCGGCAGCCAATCAGATCCCTTATTTTATCCAGATCCCTTTTACTCTGTATTCACGCAGTTTTTTAATTGAATCTGTTTAGAAAAATGTTTAAATCGTGGGTGAAAGTTGTGTGAATCTTGTGTGATAAACGTCATTAATAGACCTTTTAGTTCCAAACCCTAACTGGATACTATTTAGATGCTAACGCACTGCATACTATAAGCAATTATCTACTGTTTCACAACATTTTTTTTTTTTTTTTGCATTTCAGCCCTGCAATCTCCTCCAGCCTCTTTGAGCTTTTTCCTGTCTACATGCACTCACTCTAGCCATAATTGCACATCATTGCTCTGTGGTGACTTCCTTATATTGTAAAAAGGAGGACCATGCCTGTGCAATGTGCTTGTAGTCCCCACCAGGGGGCGCATGTGAGCAGTTAACAAGCCTGGAGCAAATTTGGGAGACAATTGTGCCCCCTTTAATGTTAGTTGACTACTAACATTTAAGGTGGCACACACCACTGATCACTAACATTTAAGGTGGCACACACCACTGATCACTAACATTTAAGGGGGCACACACCACTGATCACCAACATTTAAGGGGGCACACACCACTGACCACCAACATTTAAGGGGGCACACACCATTGTTCACCATTTAAGGGGGCACACACACCACTGATCACCAACATTTAAGGGGACACACACCACTGATCACCAACATTTAAGGGGGCACACACCACTGATCACCAACATTTAAGGGGGCACACACCACTGATCACCAACATTTAAGGGGGCACACACCACTGATCACCAACATTTAAGGGGGCACACACCACTGATCACCAACATTTAAGGGGGCACACATCACTGATCACCAACATTTAAGGAGGCACACACCACTGATCACCAACATTTAAGGGGGCACACACCACTGACCACCAACATTTAAGGAGGCACACACCATTGACCACAAACATTTAAGAAGGCACACACCATTGGCCACCAACATTTAAGGTGGCACACACCACTGTTCACCATTTAAGGGGACACACCACTGACCACTAACATTTAAGGGGACACACCACTGACCACTAACATTTAAGGGGACACACCAGTGACAAACAACATTTAAGGGGGCACACACCTTTCACCACCAACATTTAAGGGGGCGCACACTACTGACCACCAACATTTAAGGGGGCACACACCACTGACCACCAACATTTAAGGTGGCACACACCACTGTTCACCATTTAAGGGGGCACACACCACTGACCACTAACATTTAGGGGGACACACCAGTGACAAACAACATTTAAGGGGGCACACACCTTTCACCACCAACATTTAAGGGGGCGCACACTACTGACCACCAACATTTAAGGGGGCACACACCACTGACCACCAACATTTAAGGAGGCACACACCATTGGCCACCAACATTTAAGTGGACACACACCTTTCACCACCAACATTTAAGGGGGCGCACACTACTGACCACCAACATTTAAGGGGGCACACACCACTGACCACCAACATTTAAGGAGGCACACACCATTGGCCACCAACATTTAAGGGGGCACACACCATTGATCACCATTTAAGGGGGCACACATACCACTGACCACTAACATTTAAGGGGACACACCAACAACAACATTTAACATTTAAAAACAACATTTAAGGGGGCACACACCTTTCACCACCAACATTTAAGGTGGCACACACCATTGTTCACCATTTAAGGGGGCACACACACCACTGACCACTAATATTTAAGGGGGCACACACCACTGACCACCAACATTTAAGGGGGTGCACAACATTGACCAACAAGATTTAAAGGGGCACTCACCACCACCATGGGGAGAGGGGGGGGGTACTAACTCCTGATTTCTTAAATCTGCAAGCTGTTCTGTGCATTACATAGTCCTGACCCCAGGACACTGACTGCTGCCCTGTAAATTCTATGACATAAACTAAACAATTTGGGGGACATTTTATGGCCTGAAGAAATGTGACGAGCAGTCAGAACATCAGGGTTTTTTCAACATTTTTGGTCTTTTGTCCTTAATAGAGTAAAAAATAAAACCCCCGTAGGTTATTCATTATCACAAAACCAAAGCTATGTCTGTCTCAATACAATTATATGAAATGCATTTGACTACATTATTGAATAACTGGGTAGTTGTCAGTCAAACTATCAAGGCCCTAAAAACTAAAAAATGGTCTGGTGATGAAGGGGTATCTACATGCTGGTACTCAATTGGTTAAAGGGACCCTTACCTAAATGATTATAATTCAAAACTGGGCATTCCCATGGGGCCACAGCATTAAACACTGTGGCTCTTTCATATTATGCAAGCATGCTGCCCATGCAGTGTTAGTGATAGGAGTGTGCCTGCAATTCTGCTTTAAAACTAATGTTAGAGCTTCATGCCAAGAAGAACTTACTTAAATATTTCCATAATATAAATATTTCAGCAGCGTCAGGGGGGTGCGGCCCGCACCCGAGTGACACGATTGCAGGGGTGACACCAAAATGACTGACAGTTATTTTGATGTCACTCCCTCCAAAAAGTCAGGCACCTCGGTCATGGACCGAGAGCCAGACAGTGTCAGGAGAGAGGAGGGGACCCGGCGGCATATCTCAACCCGCCAGGTGAACGTCCCCTCCTCTCTCTGCCTAAGCCCATCACCAAGATGGCCACCGGCAGGCGTCAATCAGATGGCTGCGTATGCGGTTGACACCTGGCCTCGGGACGCCCCTGAGTATGAGGTAGACATGTGCTCTTCGTTTCGTTCCAAATCAAAATTCGGACACATCCAAACTTCCAAATCCCAATGCATCCGAATGTGTCCGAATTTCCGTTTCCGAATTTCACATCCCGTCCGAATTTCGTTCAAAAAACTGTAATCAGACATGTGACTTTTCTGTGTCTTTTTCTGTGTTTTTCGGTTTAATGCACCCAAATGGGTCTGAACATGAATTTTCGTTATGGCAACATGGGAGCCATATACAGTATATACATATAATACTAAAGCTGAGGCTCCCAGACCCAAATGGCATTTGGGACCCGAATTTCCAAATTGCATTTGGGTGCCGAATGCCCTTCGGGTCTGGGAGCTTCAGCTTTAGTAATATATGTATATAGCTCCCCGGACCCGAATAGCATTCGGCTCCCAAATGCAATTCGGAAATTCGGATCCCGGATCTAGGAGATTCAGCTTTAGTAATAATATCTGTATGTGGTTTTCTGTGGTATTTGCAACGAATATTCATAAACTGATCCGAAACTAACGAATATTCTGATTTGCTCCGAATCCGAAATTAAATTTTGAATTAAATTTATGATCCAAATCCCGAAATAACGAAATATCCGAACCGAACCAAATTTTTCCACAGCTTACATATCTAATATAAGGACAATTCTGCTATGAATTGAAGACCATGCATGTCATGAATGTTGCACATATGTTCCGTGTCACACATCTGAGAGCAAATATGTCTTCTTCAATCACATCAGCATCAAAACAACATCAATAAACCACGGAGACATTGTGTTTGTCGCGTGGTCTCTCTGACTGGTGGGCAGACTTTGATCTCTATAGGAGTTAAAAGTTTCATGTCAAATAGTATTTAGTACAGCCCCCCCCCCCCCTGAAACCCCC
>NW_017308646.1:156453-158819 GCF_000935625.1 Nanorana parkeri | reverse complement strand
TTAAAAGTTTCATGTCAAATAGTATTTAGTACAGCCCCCCCCCCCTGTAATGTGCACCATCAGTTAACCCCAAACCCCCCGTCTCAGGCAGCGAAAATTGTAGGGACACCCCTGAGCTGCCATTCATTACATTTTGGTTCTTGGGTTGGATATGCTTTGTTTTGACAGTCCCTCAATTCCACCGGGCAGAGCAGGGAATGGCGGTGGGTGCTTAACACTAGCTGGCTGACACTGGGGGTAACATGAAGTCCAAATATGACAGCTTGCAGATTTTATCAATGGAGGAAGTGTACAGACAGGAAATACAAATTCACTGTAACTGGGTGAATCATAAATGAGCACATTAAGTTGTTGCCCACAGCGACCAATGAGAATTCTTTATTTTTTTCTATTTAAAGGTCAAATCTGATTGGTTACTTTTGGCAATAACTTAAAGGAGAACTATGAGGCGAGTGAAAATCACTCAGCCTCATAGTTCGAGCCGACGTGTGGCAATGAAACTGTCACACGTCGGCTCAATAGATCAGGAAGTGAGCGAACACATACCGTCGCTCGCTCACTTCTCGATCTCTCCGTGCAGAAAGCCGTGACTGTCACTCACGGCTCCCTGCAGAGATTCCCCCCTCCCCTCTCTGATCCTCCAGCGCTGACTGGTGGAACAGACGGGAGAGGGGGCGGGTACAGCTGGCTCTGCCTCTAGATAGGCAGAGCCAGCTGTCACTCACGCAGCTGGGTGGATCCAGACAGTAATGTCAGGATCCGTCCCGGCTGCGGCGGGATCAGTATATAGGGAGCTGTAACTTGCGGTATACTGAGCTTTAGGTCACGGGAGGACGCTAGTTTGTGTCCTCCCGTTACCCTTAGGAGAACTATGGGGAAAAGCACTGACCCCATAGTTCTCCTTTAATATGTTCTTCTTTGAATCCATTCAGTTTCAATCCCTTGTTGCTTTTACCGTCCAATCCTAACTACCCTTCATGGTTCAAAATTGGTCACAGGGCACCAAGACTTTTCACATATAGGCACTTAAAGAAAATGCGTTATCGTTCTTCGTTTTTTCATTCTTAAACCCCTCCCCTCCCCCCCCCGGTCCCACTATCTGGAAATGAGTTGAAGGAGATGGAAGGTGTAGGTGGCCCGTGTGGCGTACAGCCGTCCCGTTACATGCTGCGGATCCCCGGTATGGAAGGGGTTAAGCCAGCCATGACCCTCTGCCAAGGCCATTCTCGTGTGATATTTCTGTTTGCACAGTGGGAGGATTACCTAATTCCATCAGTGTAACCTCTCATTGCTGAGGACGGGATTAGATGTACAGTATGCCTGACTTCAACCCTGCAAAGATCCACAGGAAGGCAGGAGAAGGATTAGTCTACCTGTGCCAACCTAACCCCGGCCTGGTGAAAGCTGCTTCCTCTTTGACTTTTAACTCTTCGCGTCCCTTCAGAAGTACCGCTGACATTCCCTTTTTCTTTGTAACGATGTAACCTCTTATATTGAGGTGCCGCGCTGTGCCAACAGAGAGTACCACGTCCTGCTGGGCGACGTTTATTTTGCTACCAAACATTTTTATGAGGAGGAACCCTTGAACCATCTTGCAGGTTGCAGGGAGCCCTGTCTGGTATTTTCTTTTTCTACATATAAGAATAAATCACAGAATGTATCATAGTTAGTGTATTTGTGAGAAGCTCGCAGTGTGCAGTGAAATCAGAGGTAGTCATTTCAGTTTAGGAGAGGAGCCGGTACAACCAGGGCCGGATTCCCCACAATGCCTCGGGGCAGCAGGGAGTAGAGGGGCAGCAGGGGTGTGGAATTCCTATCTCCCGATGCCCGGGAGATGCAGTTCCGGGTGCCGGGCAGGTAGTTGTTTTCTACATTTAGCCCGGGTTTGGGCAAGCAGAGCTAAATGTACAGAGGGGAAGCCACTGCTTGTTTTATACAAGTGATCCCAGCGATGTCGCCAAGATAATTTGTATGTAGCCTGCAGGTCTGCCATTCTCCATGTGGGGGGGATTGCACTGAGGAACCTGGCCTTGGCGCAGCAGAGAGAGTAAATCCGGCCCTGGGTACAACTATGCAAGACTGGAGGGAAGGCCGCAGTTCAGCTTTTAAAGTTCATCTATAAAGTAGCAATGGAGCAATGGAAGAAGGTGCCCTGGTCTGATGAATCACATTTTCTTTTAATATGGATGGCCTATGGGAAGAAGACAAGCCAGCGGAGGCAGAGTGATGCTTTGGGCAATGTTCTGTTGGGAAATCTGCCATTCATGTGGATGTTACTTTGACACCAGTGGCGTAACCAGAGTTATGGGCGCCCAGGGCAGACATTTATTTTTCGCCCCCCCCCCCATATTATATAAACATCCACT
>NW_017308646.1:125459-154581 GCF_000935625.1 Nanorana parkeri | reverse complement strand
AAAATGTCACTTTCGGCATTTAGCCGAAAGTGCCATTTTCGGCCGGCGCCCCCCCTTCACTTTTCGCCCGGGGCCCGCGCCCCTCCCGCCCCCCCGGTTGTTACGCCACTGTTTGACACGTACTACCGACCTAAACATTGTTGCTGACCAAGTGCACCCCTTCATGGAGATGGTGGCCCCTTTCAGCAAAACAATGCGCCCTGCCACACTGCAAAAACAGTTGAAGAATGGTTTGAGGAACACAACAACCAGTCTGAGGTGTTGACTCGGTCTACAAATTCTCCAGATCTCAATCCAATCGATCATCTGTGGGATGTGCTGGAAAATCTGATCCATGGAGGCCTCACCTGGCAACTTACAGGTCTTAAAGGATCTGCTACTGACGGCTTGGTGCCAGACACCACAGCACACCTTCAGGGGCCTAGTGGAGTCCATCCCTCAATGGCTCAGGGCTGTTTTGGCGGTAAGAGGGGCACCTACTCAATACTGTATTACGCGGGTGGTCATATTGTTATGGCTGATCGCTTACTCCCTTATTTAAATTCGCCTCAAATAGCCTACATACATAGTTGTACCAGAACAAAGTATATATTAGATCCTCAGACCAGAACACTGTCGAATGTTCCAATATACATGTAGCAGTGAGTGGGAGATATTCTACAAAGGTTGTAGCAGTAGCAATGGCGCATTTCGCAGACTAATGTCCACTTCCTCAGGCTGCAAAAACTGTACAATATACACATTCTATCAAAACATGATAATGCGTATTGGTCCAAAAAAACATATAAAAGCACATATATGCATCTGTCGTCTAACACACATGTACGTATGCATACATATTTGGTCCATAAACAGTATATATTGTAGTGGGGCCAAATTTCTCACTTGGGGACTGCAAGTGGTAGCGGAATGTCTCCACCCAAAAATCTGAGGAAGAAATGTGTCTATTCTTTCAGTTACTGTAACATGTAGGGTTGCCACATGTCCAGGATTCACCTGGACAGTCCGGGTTTTGAGAGGGGATGAAGATGCATTCAGGGCTAAGCTGCACAGGCTGCAGATGGAAGCTATGAATCGTGGCAAGGGGATGGTTCACGGTGTAATGGAGAATATGCCAGCTGAGGCCCCGGGGCCACAGGACTCCTGGGAATGGGGAGGCTGCAGCCCCGATGTGGAATACGGGGAGAAGTTTTCCAAAGAGTTATTAGATTCCCGGTAACTTTACAGGGACATACATGCCCGCATGAGGCTTCATAATAACAGAGTGGGAAGGCAGGTGAGTGCACACAACTTTTTCTTATGTCTGATGCACAGTTGTCATTGGCCAAATTTGCACAAGTCCTCCTAGAGGTATCCAAAAAGGCTACACATACCTTGGCCATAGGGTTGCCACGTCTCCAGGATTCACCCGGACAGTCCGGGTTTTGAATGCTGTGTCCGGGTTTCATAAGGCAGCAGAAACCGGGACACAAGATGTCAGGCAGAAAGGGGCAACCAAAATTAAGATAGGGGCTACTGCTCCCCCCACTGAAAATAGTCTCAACTGTGATATTTACATATGAATGGGCGGCGCTATTTACATACGAATAAGCTACCACTCATTCTCCCCAAAAATATGTCTGCGCATTGCTTGAGTGTTCAGGTTTTGCTTGAAGAAAAGCTGGCAACCCTAGTAACATGTCATGGTGACTGTAACAAGGTGTGTATAGGGTTAAATAGATGACATATTCAGCACATACATATTTAACATATTTAACCCTAGAGGCCCAAATGTATAAACCCGGCCCTCCAAAGGCAAGGCAGATACTAAAATTACTCGGAGTATAAAATAGTATAAAATAGTATGCAAATGTTCAATGAACAGAACGCAGATCTGTGGGATCGTCCCCTCTCAGGACAATGGTGATTCACCACTAACTGACTCAAATACTGATATAACACACACCATGGAGCACAGTGTGTACACAGCGGACTGCTGGGGCCTTGCATAACGCAGCAAGAATGTATAAGAATGTTATCTTTGTTGGGATGATGCGCAGGAAAAAGAAACTGTCTGCGCTGCCACTGGAGTCCAACTGGCATAGCCACAGGTGGATTTCAGTCCTCTGTCCAGTTTTATTGCATCAATATTAGGAGCTGAGGTGTCTATTGCGTGCGGTTCAATCAATGTACACTATGCACTGTACATGATGGAATGTGGATTAAAAAAAAAAAATCTTCATCTGAAATTATAAACCCGACCTGAGCCATGTCCATGCAGGGCAAAGCAACAGATTCACTTTAAAGGAGAACTATGGGGTCAGGGCTTTTCCCCATAGTTCTCCTTAGGGTAACGGGAGGACACAAACTAGCGTCCTCCCGCCACCCAAAGCTCAGTATATAGAGAGCTACAGCTCGCGGTATACTGAGACGCCGCAGCCGGGACAGATCACAACAATTATGTCAGGATCCGCCTAGCTGCGTGACTGACAGCTGGCTCTGCCTATCTAGAGGCAGAGCCAGCTGTACCCGCCCCCTCCCCCCGTCCGTTCCGCCAGTCAGCACTGGAGGATCCGAGCGGGGAGGGGCGAATCCAGCCCCTCCCCTGTCACGGCAGAGAGCCGTGACAGGATTGAGAGGTGAGAGACTGCCGGTATATGTTCGCTCACCTCCCGATCTACTGAGCCGACCTGTGACAGTCTCATTGTCACAGGTCGGCTAGAACTATGAGGATGAGTGAAAATCTCCTTTAATGCCGCTCCCCCAATGGCTGCTTACATTATTCTTCTCTGCTATGTACTATATAAGTATTACAGGTACAGTAATACCTTGGTTTACAAGTAACTTGGTTTGAGAGCGTTTTGCAAGACAAGCAAACATTTCTGAAAAATTTTGCTTTGATATACAAGCAAATGTCTTGCAAGAAGAGCAACATTTTGTAGAAAAGCGCCACCTGAATAAGGCTGTAGCAGTGCGAGCGATGAGTCTGTTTAACGACAATGCAATGTCACATTGGATAGATTCCTTGTTAAGGTTTCACGAAATGAAAAAGATTCCTTTGAGCCAAGAGATAGCAGTGATTCCGTTAGTGATAGTGAAAGTCGTCCTACACAATAATCCTCCTCTCTCTTGTCCCTCTCACACCGGCCACAAAAGGTACCGGTAATTGGTTTATTTTTCTTTATATTTTATACGTTATTATATTACAGTACAGTATTGTAATCATTTTATATGAATATTTTTGGGATGTGGAACGAATCATCTGAATTTCCATTATTTCCTATGGGGAAATTCGCTTTGATATACAAGCGCTTTGGATTACAAGCATGCTTCCGGAATGAATTATGCTCGTAAACCAAGGTATTACTGTATTTATACAGCTCTGACAACCTACACAGCACATCAGCGGCTGCACTCAAGAGCATGCAATCTGAGGTCCCTATTGCACATACATAGGGGGGCCAATTTATACCGGAGCTAATTAACCTTCCAGCATGTCTTCATGTGGGGAGCAAACCCATACAAGCACAGGGAGAACATACAAACTCCTTGCAGATAGTGTCCTGACCAGGATTTGAACCAGGGACCCCCAGTTCTTTAAAGGAGAACTATGAGGCAAGTAAAAATCACACATCCTCATAGTTCAAACTGACCTGTGACAATGAAACTGTCACAGGTCGGCTCAATAGATCGGGAAGTGAGCGAACACAAATTGTAAATACACCGCTGTCAGGGATTCCCCCCTCCCCGCTCCCATCCTCCAGCGCTGACTGGCGAAACGGACGGGGGAGGAGGCGGGTACAGCTGGCTATGCCTCTAGATAGGCAGAGCCAGCTGTCACTCACGCAGCTGGGTGGATCTCGACAGCATTGTCAGGATCCGTCCCGGCTGCGGCGGTCTCAGTATACCGTGAGCTGTAGCTCTCCATATACGGAGATTTGGGTCACGGGAGGACGCTAGTATATGTTCTCCTGTGACCCTTAAGAGAACTATGGGGAAAAACACTGGTCTGGTTTGGAACGGACTGCGCTGGTGTGAACAGAGGCCAGAAATAGCATAAGGCTACATTAGGAAGCATTTTGGGTCTGGAAACAATCTGGTCTGGTCTGGAGATGATCTGGATGTGGTGTGAGCCAGGTAGGGTTGCAACCCGTCCAGGATTCACCCGGACAGTCCGGGTTTTGTATGCTGTGTCCGGGTTTCATGGCAGCTAAAACCCGGACACAAGATGTCAGGCAGACAGGGGCAACCAAAATTAAGATAGGGGCTACTGGCCCCCCACTGAAAATAGTCTCAACTGTGATATTTACATATGAATAAGCTATGACTCATTCTCCAAAAAAATGTCAGCGCATCGCTAGAGTTCGGGTTTCGCTTGAAAAAAAGGTAGCAACCCTAGAGCCAGGCCTTGGTGCTGAAAGAACCTTGTGGCAAGAACTACTAGGTAAACCAAAACTTGGTATAGCTGGACGGTGTAGATGTCCAGATGGAGATGTCGAGAGTCTCGCTGCACCCTAAAATCTCTCGGGCCCGTTTGCAATTGACAACAGCACCCAAAGCAAAAAAGCAGGAAACACTCCGACCCCGGACCATCCTCTGCGTCCAGCACCTGCGGACGCGGCCTTAGAGCGTTCAGGACATCCAGTGACCTCGCCGAGAACTTCAGCTTTATCTTAATTAAACGCATTCATTCCATCGGTGGAACCCACCCCTCCGTGCCTGTAAATCACGCAGGACCCACCCAGTGGAAGACGCTGGACCGCGATGTCCTCACAGGCCCCGGGTCCGGTCAGCGCTCACAGCAGGTTCTGCGCAATCCAGCTCATGTCACTTGTCTCATTGTATGATTGCTGCGATTTGGCAGCCACAGCCGAAAACTCCCTCTCTGACATTAGAAGGAGATTGTGTTTGCTGGCTCTCCTCTGGGCACTCCTCATTCTATTGTGTAACCTTCTCCCCTGCCAATATCCAGAGTCACAATTACACTTATTAAAATACCGATCCATATTTATTTCCAAAAACCCCCCAGAAGGGTTGACGTGGAGGGGACAGCTTAATATATTGCTCCATTCGGGGTCACTGAGCTGAAAACGCCGCGCCATGAAAATAAACCTGTTCGTATTTTTGGACGATCCCTGGATTGGGTTTCGTTGTTGTCAGTTGTCTGGGTGCTTCTTTTTTGTTGTTGTTGTAGAGTTAAATAAAAGCAGAACTTGGATTGCTGGCTGTGCCCAGGGTCAGGGTGCTGGGAATGTCAGTGAGGAGTATAAGCAGGTGTGGTGCTCCCTCTGGTGGTAGATATAGGGATGACAATGGGGAATGCAGTTGCAGGGATTCCCATACAGACAGAAATATGTTCCATTGCTAAGCTCTAGTTCTGCAAATGCTAGACGCCTGGCCATGGCACAGATCTCTCTTCTGCTCTCCGACACTCTGGGTTGCCCCTTGCCAGCCTCACGTAAAATACAAAGCTGTTAGTCCTGCATTGTACTTGATGACGTCAGCACACAGCTGCTGGCTGGGCCACCTTATTATTATTATTACATAGTATTTATATAGCGCCAACAGTTTGCGCAGCGCTTTACAATATAAGGAAGACATTACAATCACAATACAAGATGAGTCTTAAAGGAGAACTATGAGGTGAGTGCTTTTCACTCACCTCATAGTTCTAGCCGACCTGTGACAATGAGACTGTCACAGGTCGGCTCAGTAGATCGGGAGGTGAGCGAACACATACCGGCGTTCGCTCACCTCTCGATCCTGTTACGGCTCTCTGCCGTGACAGGGGAGGGGCTGGATTCCCCCCTCCCCGCTCCGATCTGCCAGCGCTGACTGGCGGAACGGACGGGGGAGGGTACAGCTGGCTCTGCCTCTAGATAGGCAGAGCCAGCTGTCAGTCACGCAGCTGGGCGGATCCCGGCATAATTGTCGGGATCCGCTTCAGCTGCGGCGTCTCAGTAAACCGTGAGCAGCAGCTCGCAGTATACTGAGCCTAGGGTGACAGGAGGACGCTAGTTTGTGTCCTCCCGTTACCCTAAGGAGAACTATGGGGAAAAACCTTAACCCCATAGTTCTCCTTTAAGGGATCGCCTAATGGCAGTCAAGGTGGGAGTCAGACGGACAGGTTGGGGTAAAGAGTTCCAGAGGATGGGAGAGACTCTAGAGAAGTCCTGGAGGCGAGTATGGAAGGAGTTGACAAGGGAACTGGAAAGCAGGAGTTTTTTTTAATCTGCTTGGATTGGGACTTTAACGCTTTCTAATTTTCCCAGTTTGAATTCATATTGACTTTAACGTTACTTTGCTCGCCTCATGCTTGTTCCGAGTCAGCGGCTCGGGCAGCATTGAAGTCAGGGACAGCCAGTCAAGTTGCATTCTCATAAGGAGGTCACCAATAGCAGCCTTGGTGACCTCCTTATGAGAATGCAATTAAAAAGTTTATAAAAAATAAATAAAAAACAAATATTTTTTAAAATGTGAAAAAAATTAAATAAAAAAACATTTTCGGTTTCGGCCTGACATTTTTTCCCCCCTTTTCGGTTTTGAAATGTCCATTTCAGTGCAGTTTTGGTAAGTATATTTACATATTTTCTATGTATTTATTTTCCTTATTTGTTTCCTGTGCTCCTCAGCGCCACCTAGTGGCCATAATTTGGTACTGCCAGTTGATATTGGAAAATACATTTGAAAATATACATAGAATGTTCGCTTTGTGCATCCAGAAGGAACATTTACAGGGATATTCACAAAAGGGTGAAGAGTTTGGAGAAGGCCGGAGAAAGGAACAATCTAGGACAACATATCTGAATTGTAAAGTGAGATGAACTGGAGAATTTTTCCAAATCAGCAATTTTGTCCTAGATTGTTCCCTTCTCCGGCCTTCTCCAAACCCTTCACCCTTTTGTGAATAGCCCTGTCAGAGATTCACGGGGCGAACATGTTAAAGCTCAAATGATAATTTAGTGATCATGTTTACTACTTTAATAAAGTAAAACCGTGCTCAATAACAAGTAAAAATCAACCAGACGCAGCGTCTTAAATAACTTTATTAGTAAAAAATAAAATATTATGATACACACATTTCCTCCTCGGGCTGCTTGTGCGAAGCTTCACAACCATCGGCACTTGGAAGAGTTTTGACCACAAAAAGCAATTCCTCCTTAAAGGGGGCTTCCACCTCCAAATGCATTTCACTCGGCCCGCTGCAGAGTTTTTGATAAACATTTATTGTGCTTTACCTGTGTTTTTATAGTCTCGTGGAGAGATTTTGTTCGGCAGCCTTATGGCATGAAAATAAACAACAACAACGCCATACAACTTCGTGGCCCAAATATATAGAAGGTCTGTGATAGAGGTCAATGGACGTTGAAAAATTTACAGACGAACCCCCTTTAAGCCGCAGGAATAGGGAGAGTGAAGAGGAAATCTCTGGAGGTTCGCAGTCAATGGCGCGGTCTGGTGAAGCATTGATCATAACAGTATGGTGGCTCCACATTCGTTTAAACAGATCCCGTCCCTGAATCCCAATTATAAGTGCTTAGAGCGGAGAAAGAGGGGCAGCCATGTTCCCTGGTGGAAGGGTAACCTACAAAGCGGAGCAGATCCCAACATACAGCTGTGTGTCCACATACTATATAGAGAGGGGGAAGAAATATTGCACAAGGTAAGTCAGTCTAGAATCCGGGAGCCGGGCTTTGAATGGCTTTAAAGCTGAACTCCGGGATAAGCAAATATTGTCCTCATAGAAGCGTCCTGTGTATTCTTCTGGAATCTTGGTGAGTTGTGTGTATTTCTTCCAGATCTGTGCAGTAATCCAGTGTGAGGAGCTTCCTGTAATAAAGACCGGTCACTGCTGCTCTCTCACCTTGTACTGGGTGACTGGTCTTGTCTCCGCCCCCTCCTGTAATAAAGACCGCTCACTACTGCTCTCTCTCTCCTTGTGCAGGGTGACTGGTCTTGTCTCCGCCCCCTCCTGTAATAAAGAACGGTGACTTCTGCTCTCTCGCCTTGTGCAGGGTGACTGGTCTCGTCTCCGACCCCTCCTGTAATAAAGACCGGCCACTGCTGCTCTCTCTCTCCTTGTGCAGGGTGACTGGTCTTGTCTCCGCCCCCTCCTGTAATAAAGACCGGTCACTGCTGCTCTTTTCACCTTGTGCAGGGTGACTGGTCTTGTCTCCGCCCCCTCCTCTAGTTTCCTATAGTGGGTGGGGTCTTCTGGCCCCTCCCACAGCTCTGCCACAGAAAAGTGGCACGGACATTGGATTTCTGGGAGGATCAACAGGTATTGTTCTGTACTTGCTGAAAATTAACCTTAACCTGAAAAAAACCTATGTAGTGGAAGTGTTATCTTAATTGGATACACTGGTTCAGTTGGAGAGCTTCTTGATTCTTTTAGTCCAGGGGTAGGCAACCTGCTGTGATGAAACTCCAAATCCCATCATGCCGCTTCTGGGAATCCTGCCTGTGGCTGTCAGAGTCTTGCAGTGCCTCATGGGACTTGTAGTTCCACAAGAGCTGGAGCGCCAAGGTTGCCTACACCTGCATTAGTGCCTTCCCACCATATCCTATACACATCCTAACGTATAGTTATATTGCCTCCTTTTATTATAATGATCAATTGTAGATCTAGAAAAGATTTTGTCCTCCCCCCACCCCCGCTATACACATCTGCCTCCATTGAATAGAACTCTTTGACGTGTCTCCGCCCCCTCCTGTAATAAAGAACGGTGACTTCTGCTCTCTCGCCTTGTGCAGGGTGACTGGTCTCGTCTCCGACCCCTCCTGTAATAAAGACCGGCCACTGCTGCTCTCTCTCTCCTTGTGCAGGGTGACTGGTCTTGTCTCCGCCCCCTCCTGTAATAAAGACCGGTCACTGCTGCTCTTTTCACCTTGTGCAGGGTGACTGGTCTTGTCTCCGCCCCCTCCTCTAGTTTCCTATAGTGGGTGGGGTCTTCTGGCCCCTCCCACAGCTCTGCCACAGAAAAGTGGCACGGACATTGGATTTCTGGGAGGATCAACAGGTATTGTTCTGTACTTGCTGAAAATTAACCTTAACCTGAAAAAAACCTATGTAGTGGAAGTGTTATCTTAATTGGATACACTGGTTCAGTTGGAGAGCTTCTTGATTCTTTTAGTCCAGGGGTAGGCAACCTGCTGTGATGAAACTCCAAATCCCATCATGCCGCTTCTGGGAATCCTGCCTGTGGCTGTCAGAGTCTTGCAGTGCCTCATGGGACTTGTAGTTCCACAAGAGCTGGAGCGCCAAGGTTGCCTACACCTGCATTAGTGCCTTCCCACCATATCCTATACACATCCTAACGTATAGTTATATTGCCTCCTTTTATTATAATGATCAATTGTAGATCTAGAAAAGATTTTGTCCTCCCCCCACCCCCGCTATACACATCTGCCTCCATTGAATAGAACTCTTTGACGGGCCTGTACATGAGAGTCAACATCTTCCAGGACAACTGATGTCATTTTATTGGTTATAAATCCAATGGTGTGACCAGGGAAGCTGACCTGAACATTCTCAGGTTAAACGGAGGTCGGAGGTTACCCATGTCCGGACTCGCTCAGACTCCTAATGAGAATTCCCGTCTCCTGTGTGGTCTGAAATCCACATTACGGAGGAGGTGAAAGGGCACCGGTCATTTCAAACCAGGTAATAGTTGTGCTAACAAGGAGGAGGAACTATTAACATTTTTTGAAGGTTTTAGTGTTTTGTTTTTTTTGCCCCATCTTCCCTAAAGTGTATCCAAAGCCAAAACAATTTTTTTCATTTCTGGATTGAGTTACAAAGGGCTCCATCAGGGTTTTATTGCTGCCTGTAGGGGCCTAAAATTTAAGTGGCAGACCACAAGTTGATGTTTGGATACAAATTTATCTCAATATAGAGCTGCTGGTCTGTGTTTGGTTCGCTTGGATGTTCACCAAACCCAGCCAGAAATCCGGGTTTGGTAAACGTGTAAGCAAAGTGATCCCACGGGGGGCCTCTGTCCTAGCAACCAATGATGTCGTGCGACCTACACATCATCATTGGTTGTTAATATCCTGGTGGCCCCACAGCATCATAAGCTGTCATGGTGAGCCCACCTGCGTCCTAGCAACCAATGGCATTGTGCGGCTCAGCCACCAGTCAACCAATGATTCTGTGCGGCTCAGCCACCAGTCAACCAATGACGCTGTGCGGCTCAGCCACCAGTCAACCAATGACGCTGTGCGGCTCAGCCACCAGTCAACCAATGACGCTGTGCGGCTCCGCCACCAGTCAACCAATGACGCTGTGCGGCTCGGCCACCAGTCAACCAATGGTGCTGTGCGGCTCGGCCATCAGTCAACCAATGATGCTGTGAGGCTCGGCCTTCAGTCAACCAATGCCGCTGTGCGGCTCAGCCACCAGTCAACCAATGACGCTGTGCGGCTCGGCCACCAGTCAACCAATGACGCTGTGCGGCTCGGCCACCAGTCAACCAATGGTGCTGTGCGGCTCGGCCATCAGTCAACCAATGATGCTGTGAGGCTCGGCCTTCAGTCAACCAATGCCGCTGTGCGGCTCAGCCACCAGTCAACCAATGACGCAGAGCGGCTCAGCCACCAGTCAACCAATGATGCTGTGAGGCTCAGACACCAATCAACCAATGATGCTGTGAGGCTCAGACACCAATCAACCAATGACGCTGTGCGGCTCAGCCACCAGCCAACCAATGATGTTGGGAGGTTCATTGGTTGCAAGGACACAGACAGAGGTTCAATGGGAGGACAAACTGGCCAAATCCTCTGCCCGTTCGCTGCCAACAGCTTGGGTTCCATGGATGCAACCAAACCAAAACTCGCCATCCCTGCTGATGAACACTGTGCTTTATCATGCAAATTGGTTTAACATATCACATAGATTGTATCCCTTTCCCAGGCCAGTTTATACACATCGTGTTTCCCAACTTTAATCCCTGATGAAGGGGGGGGGGCTTCTGGCACCCGAAATACGCTGGATCTATTATAAAGTCGTCTATTTAATGGGATACATTTGTATCAGGACTATCAGCTCGTGATGCGCCATTCCTATTCACTCCTGATTCACTTATTATTACAAACCAAGGTCACCGCAGGTGTATAGAAGCCAGCATCCCAGAATCCAGACGCCTCTTCATACACCACTACAACACTATTGGATAATAATAATAATAATAATGAGAAGGATCTTCTTGGGGTTCCATTCCTTCCAGGTATTGCGGTGTTTGTGTGACCCGGTTGGAGAGATTCACCTTCTCTGTTTGTCCTGGACACCATTGTCACCGGGAGTGAAAGTCAGGGAAGATCCAAAATGTTACAGTTGTCGTCGGAACAGGAATGAAAGGGAAATCTCCCCAATGGGACACAGGTGGTAAAACAAACCTAGCTGGGGTGTTCACCCTTCCCTAAAGTTTTGGCTTTAGATACACTTTAGTGACAAAGTAAATCCAGTGCCCTTTCCACTTCTCGGCTTTAGATATACTTTAAAGAAACATTTTCTTAACCCTTGCAGTGGGTCACCCCGAAGGGTTAAGTACAAATTTTTGTCTGGGGTCAAAAATAACAAAGTTATACTCACCTAAACCTCTGAGCTGGCTGGCTGTGACAATGCTCCCTCCTGTCTGTCTCCTCCTCCACTGCAGCAATGTTCATCCTCACATCCTATACACAGTATACAGAACGTGATGACTCAAGGACCTTAGACTGCTGCAGTGGAGGGGGAGAGAGGCTCCAGGGGCCGGTCTAAGAGCAAGGTGACTCCGAGGATCTAGTGAGCATAACCTTTTTTTTATTTTTGACCCTAGGCAAAAACGAGCACCTAACCCTTGCAGCGCGGGGGTAGCCCCACTGCAAAAGTTAATACAATTTTTACCTGGGGGGGAGAGGGGTTGTTCTTCTTTAATGAGACTTGTAGCCTTTGTCAGCTGTATAAAGGCAGGGCCGAATTTCCCACAAGGCCCGGCCTCGGGGCAGCAGGGAGTAGAGCGGCAGCAGGGGTGTGGATTTCCTATCTCCCGGTGACCGAGACACGCAGTTGTTTTCTACATTTAGCCCTGCTTTGGGCAAGCACGGCTAAATGTACAAGGCTACATTTTACAAGTGATCTCGGCGATGTCACTGAGATCACTTGTATGCAGCCTGCAGGTCTGCCATTCTCCATGGGGGGAGGGGAGGGGCTGGAGGGTGCATTGAGAAACCTGGCCTTGGGGCAGCAGAGACAGTAAATCCGGCCCTGGGTAGCCCCACTGCAAAGGTTAAATACATTTTTCCCCGGGGGTGTGGGGAGTTCTTCTTTAATGAGGACTTGTAGCCTTTGTCAGCTGTATAGAGGTTACATTGTAGGAAGGGTTGTAGTCATTTATAAAACGGAATAGAAGTTGTGCCTGTAAAACCTAACTCTCCCACAACCTAACCTCCCAGCTCAGCCACGGTATCATTCAAACAACATGGAGAAGCATCGCAGTACAGTACGGCTTAAACGCTGAACTCCAGACAGATATAAAAGACACAAAGTATTGCAGCTCTGTAATAAATAATTCAATATTAAATGTATTTCTATACAAGCAGTGTAAGTACCTACATTTGATTTATCAGCCCCTGGACTCCTTGTACAGCAGGGCTCATGCTGAGGGACGGAGAAACAAGAAGCCAATCAGTTGTGTGCAGAGCTAAATAGAATACTAAGAGGAGGAGAGAGCAGAGCGAGATGATCTCACCAGTCTGCTGCTTCTCCCTTCTCTGTCCAATTTGGGGTTGGGGGAGGGACAAGACCCGTAAGCAGGGCCGGATTTCCCACAAGGCCAACCGAGGTCCGGCCTCGGGGCAGCAGGGAGTAGAGGGGCAGCAGTGGCATGGAATTCCTATCTCCCGACGCCGGGGACATGCATTTCCGGGCGCTGGGCTGGTAGTTGTTTTCTACATTTAGCCCTGCTTTGGGCAAGCCGAGCTAAACCTACAGCGGGGAAGCTGCCGCTTGTTTTCTACAAGTGATCCCGGCGATGTCACCGAGATCACCTGTATGCATACTGGGGGGCGCATTGAGGAACCTGGCATTGGGGCAGCGGAGAGAGTAAATCAGGCCCTGCCGGTAAGGGTTACTTAACTGCAGCAGAGAAGAATCAGGTCTCTTGTCTGGGCAGACAGGGCTGTGCTGTGTGGCAGAGCTGGGTAAATCTGGATGGAAAGAAATACAAATCCTTTGGCACAAAAAGCAGCTCCATTGTATATATTTGTATATATTTCATCTGTGCATTTAGCCCTTTGCTTGGAGTTCAGAAATAAGAGCTCTCTGCAGGGATTGGTAGTTGCTCAGCAGCAGAGAGGTAGTTTTACACTTAAAGGAGAACTATGGGGTTAAGGTTTTTCCCCATAGTTCTCCTTAGGGTAACGGGAGGACACAAACTAGCGTCCTCCCGTCACCCTAGGCTCAGTATACTGAGACGCCGCAGCTGAAGCGGATCCCGACAATTGTGGTGGGATCCGCCCAGCTGCGTGACTGACAGCTGGCTCTGCCTATCTAGAGGCAGAGCCAGCTGTACCCGCCCCCCTCCCGTCCGTTCCTCCAGTCAGCGCTGGCGGATCAGAGCGGGGAATCCAGCCCCTCCCCTGTCACGGCAGAGAGCCGTGACAGGATCGAAAGGTGAGCGAACGCCGGCATGTGTTCGCTCACCTCCCGATCTACAGAGCCGACCTGTGACAGTCTCATTGTCACAGGTCGGCTAGAACTATGAGGTGAGTGAAAAGCACTCACCTCATCGTTCTCCTTTAATCAAGAACTCCACCCCAAAGCTAGAAGATAGAGCACCCAGGACACATGCGAGATACCTAAAGTTCCTTATGCATTATTAGGGTCTGGATGGCTCCCAGCCATGTCTATATAGACCTGTATCATACCACTGGTGGACAGAGATGCTGGGGGTCCATGGCAGCATGGGGGGTGCAGTAGTTACTCCACCTTTCCCTTGGCTCTGTAAACCGGATTGCAAATGGCATGTGACGATGCCGAAAGCGAGAGATAAGGTCGGGATTCAGCAGACGGCCCCATTACAGACTACAAAATACTGAAACCTCTTTTTCGGATGTAGTAATGCGCTTATAAAACTCTAAAACATGGAGGTTTTGTTCTCATTTTGTCTTTGGCGCACGTTGCGTGATAGAAGTGAACGTCCGAACGCCTTGAACCGATCAACCTATATGGATATTTTCCTGTATATATGTCCCGGGGATAACCTATAAAATGTTCGCCCCCCTTCTCAAATATTCGACCTTGTCAAGAGTTCACTCAAGAAAGCCCCCTGTGACGCCATGGCGGAAGAGGTCACGTGACTGCTCAGGTGTGACCCCCGTCTCTGCGGATCACATGACATCCTGCAAATGCTTTTCCTCTGTTTTTTTTGCGTGTGTAAAGGTGGGGGGCGGAGTCTCTATTGTCGGTCCACGTAGACATGCGAGCTCGCGCTCACGTTTTTTTGTCCCGGCGTCCGTTTCACAAGCACATGCTGAGTTCTTTTTTCATCGTGCATTTATTGCAGTTCACCACGCAGCACCAGTGGAAGCGGCACAGGCAGCTCTCCTCCACCACTACAGTCTCCTCCCGGTACCCCCTGCCGCAGCACAGGAGGTCGCAGCCTCCCACGTCCATGGCCGTACTGTTGCACACGCGGCCCCGAGTACCTGGCGAGCCGGTTTTTCGGTTGGCCTGGCAGAAGTCCGGAGAGTCGGCGGAGTAGATGAGGTCCTGCTTGTCGGGGGGTTTGATGTTGTGCCCGACAGGAATGATGGTCTTGCCGTCGTTGCCGCCCATGACCTTGAAGGCTCCGTTGAAGCGGTCTAGGAGTCGGTCCCCGACCTCCCGGAAGTGCGGCATCTTCTTCCAGCACGTGCGCAGGGTGCAGGATCCCGACAGGCCGTGGCATTTGCACTCCGTCCTCATGTAATGTTTCACCGCCTGTGGTCAAGAAAACAGGAGAGCATTAGAGAATGTAGAATGTAGCATTAGATGTAGAACCTAACTAAGGACATTGGGGGGGGGAATTTATCGAAACTGGAGCAGTTGTGCATGGCAACCAATCAGCTTCTCTCTTCTATTTGAAAATGAAAGATAGATGCTGATTGGTTGCCATGCACAGCTGATCCAGTTTTGATAAATTCCCCTCGTTGTGTTCATTGAAGCTCTGCGTATCATAAATGGGGGTCATTCTTAATATTTATTTTCATCTTTCTTTCACCCTTTGTTGCGTGTTAAAGGAGAACTATGGGGTCAGGGGTTTTCCCCATAGTTCTCCTTAGGGTAACGGGAGGACACAAACTAGCGTCCTCCCGTCACCCTAGGCTCAGTATACCGCGAGCTACAGCTCATTATATACTGAGACGCCGCAGCCGGAGCGGTTCCCGACATCAATGTCTGGATCCGCCCTGCTCCGTGAGTGACAGCTGGCTCTGCCTATCTAGAGGCAGAGCCAGCTGTGCCCGCCCCCTCCCCGTCCGTTCCGCCAGTCAGCGCTGGCGGATCAAAGCGGGGAATCCATGTGTTCTATGTGTTCGCTCACCTCCCGATCTACTGAGCCGACCTGTGACAGTCTCATTGTCACAGGTCGGCTAGAACTACGAGGTGAGTGAAAAGCACTCACCTCATAGTTCTCCTTTAATGCTGCTGATGTCCCGCAGCCACTTCCTGTCTACATGCACTCCAGAGACGGTTGCATGGTGGGTTTCCTAATGGTGACAACAGTGGGCCGTGCCTGTACAATGTGTGCTGTAATGGCCACTTGTAGTCTCCACTGGAAGCCCATGTAACAGGCTGACTACACAGGAATACAATTGGAAGACAGGGACAGAACATTCTATGCTGGAATTCCTTCTGAAGAACAGAACTTCCTGGCATGTGAGTGTGCGAAGGAACTTCTGAGCCTACAGCCTCATAGCTGCCTATCTAAAGTGTGAGATCTATGGCACTGTTGCCTCTGACTGCTGGTCTTAGGGAGACTTGGAGTGAGGTTCAATGTAGTCATTACTGTGCTGCTTACTGTCTAATGCGCATTGTGAGAAGCTCCCAGTGTGCGGTGACATCAGAGGAAGCCATTCCAGTCCAGGAGAGGAGGCGGCACCACTGTGCAAGACTGGAGGGAAGGACGGAGGTCAGTTTTAAGACTGAAGGGAAGGACGGAGGTGAGATAGAAGACTGAAGAGGAGGACGGAGGTCAGATAGAAGACTGAAGGGAAGGACGGAGGTCAGATAGAAGACTGAAGGGAAGGACGGAGGTCAGATAGAAGACTGAAGGGAAGGACGGAGGTCACATATAAGACTGAAGGGAAGGACAGAGGTCAGATAGAAGACTGAAGGGAAGGACGGAGGTCAGATAGAAGACTGAAGGGAAGGACGGAGGTCAGATAGAAGACTGAAGGGAAGGACGGAGGTCAGATAGAAGACTGAAGGGGAGGACGGAGGTCAGATAGAAGACTGAAGGGGGGGACGGAGGTCAGATAGAAGACTGAAGGGGAGGACGGAGGTCAGCTTTAGTTCCGTCTTCCAATCTATTGCCTGCTTGGAGAAATATGACAGAAATCTCATGATTTTAGATGAAATTTCAGGGAAATAAATTCTTTCCGTTCTCCTCATCCCTACCCAGAGTGGACTGACCCTTCAAGTGATATACAATGTGGCTGTTCAGCTCTCTGTCCTTTATAATCTGGATATAGTGCTGACATGGCACGTCTGCAGAGAGAGGACGACATCCATGATTGCAGCATCTCCTGCTGACTCCATTCCTTCCCTCTGCTCTGTGGAAAGTTGAGTTCCTGCACTTTTATATTCTCCGTCAGACAAGTTTGAACAGTGCTAAACCTACAATTATATTGACATACAAATTTGAAAACTGGAAGAGAGACAGCCTGCAGGGGGGTACGACGGCCGTGCCAAGAGTGCGTCTTCCAAAAATGTATCTTACAGAAAAAAGAAAACACGCAGATCTCTTTAGGGCAGAATTAGCCCGGATGATGAACCAGCAGGAAGTTTGGAGGAATACTTAAAGCTGAACTCCGGGATCAGCAAATATTGTCATCATAGCAGAGTCATGTGTCTCCTTCCTGGAATCGTGGTGAGCTTTGTGCATCTCCTCCAGATCTGTGCAAAACCTGGAGCTTGCTGTAATAAAGAACGGTCACTGCTGCTCTCTCTCCTTGTGCAGGGTGACTGGTCTTCTCTCCGCCCCCTCCTGTAATAAACACCAATCACCGCTGCTCTCTCTCCTTGTGCGAGGTGACCGGTCTTGTCTCCTATAATAAAGACCGCTTACTGCTGCTCTCTCTCCTTGTACAGGATGACTGGTCTTGTCTCCGCCCCCTCCTATAATAAAGACCGCTTACTGCTGCTCTCTCGCCTTGTGCAGGGCGACCGGTCTTGTCTCTGCCCCCTCCTGTCGTTTCCTGCAGTGGGTGGGGCCTGCTAGGTCCCTCCCACAGCCCTGCTCTCTGCACAGGTTATGTACAGCACAGTGGTGATGTCACAGCTACTTTTAACTCCCTACTCCTTTTTCACAGTGTGCCTTAATGCATGGTAATGGTTTGCATTGATGCAACACATAGTCTAAAGGAGTTAAAAGTAGCTGTGACATCACCACTGTGCTGTACATAACCTGTGCAGAGAGCAGAGCTGTGGGAGGGACCCAGCAGGCCACACCCACTACAGAAAACTACAGGAGGGGGCAGAGACAAGACCGGTCACCCTGCACAAGTCGAGAGAGCAGCAGTAAGTGGTCTTTATTACAGGAGGTGGCGGAGACAAGACCAGTCACCCTGTACAAGGCGAGAGAGCATCAGTGAGCAGTCTTTATTACACGAGGGGGCGGAGACAAGGCCAGTCATTGATTCTAAATTCAAACATGAACCTTTTACAATTAAAGTGGGACTTGAGCCAAACGCCTTTTTTGCCTACACCTGCTCCCGAAAAACCCTACTATGCAGAAGCCGTGGTCTCCATGCACTGCACTGATGATGGCCTGAAACAGCTGTGTGCAGTTTGAAATCAATGGCTCTATAATGTTGGGCTGTATCTGTACTGTAGGCCGGCTGTTCTTGATGCACAGTCAGCCCAAGGGTGTAAAGGAATGATTTGCATGGTCACTAGCCTACAATTAGGAATTAACCCTTTATTTTGGGGATTTGTGACAGAGCGTGAGACATTCTGATGGAAGAATTATCTATTGCGCTTCTAGCATGATTAGTCTAGATAACGTTGGGGGAGGATAGAACCTTTGCCAGGTTTTTATTGCTGTGTCCCCATTAGGGAGATTTCCCCTCACTTTCTGTCAAGGTGACACCTGCAACAAGGGCAGGAAGTGAGGAGAACTTCCCACTGGGGACACAGGCAGTGATGAAAAGCCTGACAGATGTTCTAACACGTCCCTGCTCTATACAAAATTAATTTTTTTTTTCTCTGGCTGAATCTTTAGCAGAAGCCCCTGACCCCCCAAAGATCATTCAGTGTATCATTAGCAACACCCTCCCTCCTCCCCGCAATGTGGGTGCCTCTCTATTGGCCAGTGTGCATTGCTTTGTGGGATGAGGTGGGGGGCCATCTACTCTACAGGGGTCCTGGACTGTAATAAAACACAGTGGGGAATGTTACCCCATTTCGGTCACCCTAAAAAAGGTGTTTGTGGAGTTCTATCCCAACATAAGAAGAATATTGCTTTTTAGGTTTCTGTCCCTTTAAGCATGTAACTATGAGAGCTCTGGTAGGTTAGGTCGTGGGTGAGTTAGGCTGGGCACACACCTTACAACCATCGCAAGACTTTTGTAAGGTACTTAAAAAAACGTATGCTCTGCCTATCTTGCATAGGCAGATCGTACTTGCGATGATCGCAAGCCACGCCCCCTGAGGGGCGGGCTTCCGATGACCGCAATGCCGAACAGGCAGTGTGCGCTTGCGCACACCGGCCCGTCCGGCTTTTATCGTACGGACATGCCACAAACCCGCCGAACATCGTGCGATGCTCGGCGGGTTTTCGAACATGTCCGTAAGTTAAAAGTCGTGCGACCTTACAGTAGTAGAGGTCGCACGGCTTCCACACACATTACGATAATCGTACGATCGCGGGATTTCCCGCCATTATCGTACGATTATCGTAAGCTGTGTGGGGACCTTAAGGTGAGTTTGGTATAGCAGCCCTTTCACACAGCTGTGCAGTCAATGACTGAAGCCAGTATGACAGTGAAATGTTTAATCCATTGTCTTGTGGCCGTTTTGAACTCCTGATATTTATTTGTAAGGCAGGAAACCGAGTTCACGTAGCCGAATTGGGCATTTTTTTGTTGTTGCCATGTTAGCCACTAGAGGGAGACATCTAACACTAAAAATGGCCGTACACGCATTGAAAGACGTCGATCAGATTCCTCCCTCCACGCCAAACAGCGGCAAGGTGCAAATCTTCCATGCAGGGCTGCTGTATTCTGACAGCCGGCACCAAGAACAGTGACAAAAGTCAACGGAAAAATGTACTTTTATGGAACCAGTTGGAGCCGGTAGGGGCTGCAATGCAAAGTTGCAGTCAGGATATTGACATTTGCAATACTAGACGTAAACAGAACCACGGCTGTCGGATCCAGGTAAGTATGTATCAGTGGAGGGGCAGGGTGGGCTAGGTTACGTCACGGGAATGGGGGCAAAAAGGATAAGAGCACTTTGCACGTGTCTAGCACAGATCAGCCCCTGCTGCAGCCTCTCACCTTGTGACTTGCGACAAAGTTTCAATGGTGCAATCTGATCACTGGAGGAAAGGTGATTGAGGAAATGCTTCCTCCTGCCTGCAGCAGACTGATGACATGATCTAAACGTTTTCATTCATTTCTTCAAAGGAAACACATTTTTATGTTGTTTCGGATTCGGAGGCAACGAGCCTCCGAACGAGCGGCGGCCATATCAGAGTAGATCTTGGTATACACCAAGATCTACTCCAAAATGGACCGATATGGCCACCGCTCATTCAGCGTGTGACGTCACCGTCATGTGATGCCATGTGCTCCGCCTCCAAGATGGCGGCGGGCAATATGTTCTCTGAAAATGAACTGATGTAAGGCCGAACATCATTTTAGTATATTCGGGCATTAATTAAGTACGTTATTTCGGATTCAGACGAACCGCCGAATCAATTTTCGTTGATTTGCAGGTTCGTCCGAATGCACATGTCTAGTGAGTACCTTTAAAGTCCAACTTCTTTGCGGTGAAGATACTCGCAGACCTGTAAAGTAGAAATGAGCGATTCATTTTGTTCCGAAACAAAATTTGTACGAATATTCCGAAATGCGGACACATCCGAATTTCCGAATCCCAATACCTCCGAATTTCAATTTCCGTTTACGAATTTTAGACCCCGTCCGAATTTCGTTCAAAAACTAAATTGAATGGGACATGTGACTTTTCTGGCCAATCAAATGTGTTTTTCAGTTTAATGCCTCCGAATGGGTCTGAGCCCGAGTTTTCGTTTTGCATTCGGGAGGTCCAGAATGCCATTCGTTCGTATTATAGAATACTACTTATATATACATAATACTAAAACTGATGCTCCAAGACCCGAACGGAGTCCGAATTTCCAGATAGCATTCGGGAGCTCCAGAAAGCATTACGGGTCTGGAAGCCATATTTAAAGCTGAGGCTCCCAGACCCGTAATGCTTTCTGGAGGTCCCGAATGGTATTTGGAAATTCGGAGTTGTGAATGCTATTCGGGTCTGGGAGCTTCAGCTTTAGTACTAATATCTGTATATGATTTTCTGTGGTATTCGCAACGGATATACGTGAACTCATCCGAAATTAACGACAATTCAGATTTAATCCGAATCCGAAACCCAAATCGTATTGAATTACGGATCCAAATCCCAAAATAACAAAATATCAGAACCGGACTGAATTTGTCTGCAGCTTACATGTCTACTGTAAAGTCAACGAAAGGTCCACTCTAGGTGGCCTTACACTTCTGCTTGTTCGACGGAAGACGTGCGACCGTACAGTAGAAGCGGTCGCACGCCTTCCATACACTTTGCGATTATCGTACGATCGCGGGATTTCCCGCGATTCTCATACCATAATCGTGCAGTGTATGGGCACCTTTTTTCAAGACCCCCTCCAAAAAATGCAGCTCATTTTTCAGACTGGCGGTTGCCATTGACTTCTTAAATCCAATCAGCTCGTAGTAATGGGTTGAGCTTTGATCATTACTTGCGGGGGTGTCAGATAGTGGCATAGTATATCAATATCTATCAAGGGAAGCAGGTCAATCATTCGGTCTTATTTATTGATTTAACCAGTTCAGAGACAAATAACTACCTTTTCCTTTAGGCCAGAGCTGTATGATGCATGGAAGGAGACAATGATAATTGACAGAAGGTAAGAAGTGTTGAGGAGGAGACAGGAACAAGAAGAGACCGAAGGGAGAGATGGAGAGAGGCATGGGAGGAGGTGGAGAGGGAGATAGATTGGTTAGATAAGACTAGATGCTTCTCCCCTTGGAATGTGTCTTCCTTCCCTGCAGGCAAAAACTCGCCACCCCCAGGAATTCTACACGGCTGCCTCCTTCTCCCATCTATCGCTCCTCGCTAATTAATTCGTGATTCATGGAAGGCCCTCTCCTCCTCTAGCTCTTTAATTAAAATAGTTTTCTGTGACGGTAAATGGGAAACCACAAGCCCAGGAGACTGCAGCCAAGAACAAATGTTAGGGGTGCTCCTGGGTGATGGCAGGGCCGGGGAGCAAAGGTTTCTGGGTATGATCAGACACTGGAGAGGTCACAGTTGCTTCCACTTCTATATAACGTTGGTAAAATGTTCCAATAATGTCACCATTGAACTAAATGGTCTGTGTGGGTCAATTGCGGTACTCAAGTCTCGTGGCCTAGGGCGGCAGGAGTATCTGGGGTGGCACACAGCCCCCCACACACTATTATAATTATTAGTGGCAGGAAAAATACCCCAGAGATGGTGGTCAGGGGTAGGAAAAATGCCCCGGCATTGGCAGTTGGTCATGCAAGTGCAGGAATGGCCATATAGCTTGCCTGGGCAGCCACCTATTCACTTCTATAGTAAACTGTATGGCTCAGCAGCCACCTATTCACTTCTATGGTGGACAGCATGGCTCGGCAGCCACCTATTCCCTTCTATGGTGGACAGCATGGCTCAGGAGCCACCTATTCACTTCTATGGCAGACAGCATGGCTCAGCAGCAACCTATTTACTTCTATGGGGCAGCATGGCTCAGCAGCTACCTATTCACTTTTATTGCTGACAGCATGGCTCGGCAGCCACCAATTCACTTCTATAGCAGACAGCATGGCTCAGGAGCCACCTATTCATTTCTATGGTGGACAGCATTGCTTGGCAGCCACCTATTCACTTCTATGGTGGACAGAACAGCTAGGCAGCCACCTATTCACTTATATGGTGGACAGCGCAGCTTGGCAGCCACCTATTTACTTCTATGCAGACAGCATGGCTCAGCAGCAACCTATTCACTTCTATGGTAGACATCTTGGCTCCTCAGCCATCTATTGAATTCTATGGAGGACAGCATGGCTCAGCAGCCACCTATTTATTTCTATGGTGAACTGTAAGGCTGAGCAATCACCTATTCATTTCTATGGTGGACAGCACAGCTTGGCTGCCACCTATTCACTTCTATGGCAGACAGCATGGCTCGGCAGCCACCTATTGACTTTTATGGCAGACAGCATGGCTCAGCGGCCACCTATTCACTTCTATGGGGGCAGCATGGCTCTGCAGCCACCTATTCACTTCTATGGGGGCAGCATGGCTCAGCAACCACCTATTCACTTCTATGGTGGACAGCATGGCTCAGCAGCCACCTATTCACTTCTATGGTGGACAGCATGGCTCAGCAGCCACCACCTATTCACTTCTATGGTGGACAGCATGGCTCAGCAGCCACCACCTATTCACTTCTATGGTGGACAGCATGGCTCAGCAGCCACCACCTATTCACTTCTATGGTGGACAGCATGGCTCAGCAGCCACCACCTATTCACTTCTATGGTGGACAGCATGGCTCAGCAGCCACCACCTATTCACTTCTATGGTGGACAGCATGGCTCAGCAGCCACCACCTATTCACTTCTATGGTGGACAGCATGGCTCAGCAGCCACCACCTATTCATTTCTATGGTGGACAGCATGGCTCAGCAGCCACCACCTATTCACTTCTATGGTGGACAGCATGGCTCAGCAGCCACCACCTATTCACTTCTATGGGGCAGCATGGCTCAGCAGCCACCCATTCACTTCTATGGTGGACAGCATGGCTCAGCAGCCACCTATTCACTTTTTTGGGGCAGCATGGCTCAGCAGCCACCTATTCACTTCTATGGTGGACAGCATGGCTCAGCAGCCACCTATTCACTTCTATGGGGTAGCATGGCTCAGCAGCCACCTATTCACTTCTATGGGGCAGCATGGCTCAGCATCCACCCATTCACTTCTATGGTGGACAGCATGGCTCAGCAGCCACCACCTATTCACTTCTATGGGGGCAGCATGGCTCAGCAGCCACCCATTCACTTCTATGGGGGCAGCATGTCTCTGCAGTTGCCTATTCACACATATGGCAGGACATATGCAACCTCATAGCAACCACTTAAATCCACACCTGTACAAAAAGTGACAGTGGGGAATGATATACTGTAAAATTGGTGGTTACGATGGGATAATACAGACAGTTTTTATTTCAGATGTTTGAATTTGGAATAAGTAGAGTCCTGTGGCTATTCATGGCTTTGTCACTGATGGAACAAAGTGTATCGAAAGCCAATATTTTTTTTTTTAGTAATGTGTCCCATTCGGGAGATTTACCTGTTACTTCCTCTCTCAAGAAACAGGAAGTGAAAGAATATCTCTCCAAAGAGCAGAAAAATGTTTAGAACAACTCGTTCTCATCAGATTTTTCTAATATTCCTCAACTCAAAATTCCTGATTTTTCCCTCACTTTCAGTCCCAGTGATAATAATCACCAGAACAGTACAGAGGGGAAATCAACAAAAACAATAATAAAAAAACAACCCTAAATATTTAAGAAGCAGTAGGGGGGCTGCACCAATAGTCACAGCATCCAGAGTGTTTGTTTTATTAGTGATCAAATCATTAATAAATATTTATTTATTCAACAATTATTTATAATTAATGGAAAAAGAGAGTCAGTGCGTTTCAAGAATTCAGACACTCACCCCTGACCCTTCGTCTGTGCTACAACACAAGTAAAACGCGTGTAACAGTTCCGAGGTTCATACAAAATAATAACATTCATGTTATGAATTCATATTGTAAAAATAAATCTACTTTAAAAAGGAAAGATTTTTTTTTTTAAAGGAATGTTGTAAAATGTAAAAATGAATCTTCGTAATCTCCAATTTTGTTTATAAAGCAAAAAAAGTTTTGTTTTATTTTGTTGTCTTTTCTTTTAACAATAACCTCATACTGTGTGTTATAACATTATAGAGATTACATTTAAAGGGTTTATAAACCCTCCGGCTTTTTTGCATATATATAAGGCTAGCAAGCAGTGGCGGCCGCAAAGCATCTTGGGGCGGCCGGGCGCATGCGTAGTTCACATTTTCGGCCGGGACATGAGGAGAGACGCAAGGTAAGTCTATGGACGCGTGCACCCGCATGCAGACACCGTGGGACAGGAAGTGCCAGCAGGGACAGAGGAGTCAGCGCTGGATCGGAGACCCGCCGCAGCACTGGAGGGACAGATGAAAAGGACAGGAAAGAAGCCTTTAATGTCACTTTATTACATCATTCATGTTTTTAAAACAGGTTTTTCTTTCCTTTTTTTACAATATAAATGTATGACATTTTTATCAACTTTTATACTCTTCTTGTTTGTGTTGTAGCCAGTGGCGTCACAAGGGGGGTGCGGCCCGCAACCAGGTGACACCATGGGGGGGGTGACACCAAAATGACTGACTGGTGTCACCCCCCTATGAAAAGTCGGGCACTCTGTCACGGACCGAGAGCACGACAGTGTAAGCGGAGAGGAGGGGACCCGGCGGCATACCTCATCCCGCCCGGTGAACGTCCCCTCCTCTCTCTGCCAGCGTCCATCACCAAGATGGCAGCCGGCAGGAGTCAATAAGACGACCGCGCATGCGCGATAACGTCACGGCGGGGTGTCACCTGGTCTCCGCTCTGGGTGACACCCAGTCTTGGGGTGCCACTGGTTGTAGCCATGATGAAGGGGGTGGTATCTGAACACAAGAAACATTGGAGAGAGAAAAAAAAATGGAAATCTCCCTAAAATTAGGACAAATCTCAAATTTGGCAGTTGCCCCCATTGCAGGATTATTAGTCAATGTATTATTATACAACACCGACAATTTACACAGCGCTTTACAAGGAGCTTGCTGTCTAAGGTCCCTATCTCACATACATACATACAGGACCAACTTAGACAGGAGCCAATTAAACTTCCAGCGTGTCTTTGGAGTGTGGTAGGAAACCAGAGTACCCAAAGGGAACCTACACAAGCACAGGGAGAACATGCAAACTTCGTGACCTGGCCGGGAATCGGACCCCCTGTGCCGCAAAGCAGAAGTTCTACCCACTAAGCCTCCCCTCTACTCATGGTCCAATCACAGCCATAATATTGGTAAAGTATATCCAAACCCAAGAACAAAATTATAATATGTTCCACCTGACCAGTCGGACTAGGCGGCTGCATTCGTTTTCCTTTAGTTTTATGTTCCTGCCATTGACACACTTCCTGTCCTAGGGTGACAACTAGGGCTGCACAGAGACTGGTACTTCCGCTAGCATGGAGCTGGCTTCCCGGGCCATCAGGAAGCTGGGCGGCATGTCATTACTTGACGCCTGGCTTCTTGATTGCCCGGGAAGCCGGCTCTATGCTCTTTGGCCAGCTCGATGCTGACTGGCCCGGAAGCTGGCTTCCCAGCCAATCAGTAAGGAAACGGCTTTCTGGCCAATCAGGAAGCCTGGAGGCGGGTCATTACCCACCGCCCAGCTTCTTGATTGGCCGGGAAGCCAGCTCCATGCTGTTTGGATGGATTGATGCTGAATGGCTTGGAAACTGGCTTCACACGGCCAATCATCATGAAGCCGGCCAAACACCATGGAGCCGGCTTCCGGGCCAGTAGAAAGACGGGCGACAAGTCATTACATGCTGCCCAGCTTCCTGATTGGGCGGGAAGCCAACTCCATGTTCCCTCGCGGCACTTGCCCCAATGCTCGGTATCAACACCAATACCAATTATAGTATAGGTATCAGTGCATCCCTAGTGACAACTAGTGTTGCCACCTGTCCAGGATTCACCCGGACAGTCAGGGTTTTGAATGCTGTGTCCGGGTTTCATGGCAGCTGAGACCTGGACACATGATGTCAGACAGACAGGGGCAACCAAAATTAAGATAGGGGCTATCGGCCCCCCAGTAAAAATAGTCTCAACTTTCATATTTACACATGAATGGGTGACATTATTTACATACGAATAAGCCGCGGCTCATTCTCCCCAAAAAATTTCCGTGCGTCGCTAGAGTGTTCGGGTTTCGCTGGAAGAAAAGGTGGCAACCCTAGTGACAACGCTTACTTACTGTACCATAGCAGAGGACTACAGAAAGCCCCTCTCTCTTTTTCCCCATAACAGGGGGGAGGGGGGGGGATTTGGACTTGTTATTTTTTTAAAGGAGAACTATGAGGTGAGTGCTTTTCAGTCACCTCATAGTTCTAGCCGACCTGTGACAATGAGACTGTCACAGGTCGGCTCAGTAGATCGGGAGGTGAGCGAACACATACCGGCGTTCGCTCACCTCTCGATCCTATCACGGCTCTCTGCCGTCACAGGGGAGGGGCTGGATTCGGACGGAGGAGGGGCGGGTACAGCTGGGTCTGCCTCTAGATAGGCAGAGCCAGCTGTCACTCACGCAGCTGGGCGGATCTCGACATCGATGTCGTGATATGCTCCGGCTGCGGCGTCTCAGTATACCGCGAGCTGTAGCTCGCGGTATACTGAGCTTAGGGTAACGGCAGGACGCTAGTTTGTGTCCTCCCGTTACCCTAAGGAGAACATAGTTCTCCTTTACAGGCCACTGATATAGCTTTAAACAATGTAACTGAAAGAAAAGCATTCACTTCTTTTCTAGGGTGCCCACCCTTACTCGCCCCTCTGGATCAGGACAACAGAAACTGGACAGGAGTACGGAACCCCGCCTCTCTCCTACTCTCTACAACATAGAGGGGTGTGGCTCCGTAGTCGACAAAGATAGCTAAGAACAATGTAACTGATATCAGTGCAGCACCAGCAGAGAGCACAGGAAGTTATTAGATCGCTGGATTCCTGGCAGGATCAACAGGGATTTTTTGCACTTATAGAACAGATGATCTATTTAACAGACCAGAATGAAGCAAATAGGAGGAGTCCATTATTGGGGGTCACATTTAAGGGGTACTGGTCCTAGGACTTATCACTGATGAAGAAGGACTCTCCATGCTGTATATACGCCGCGTACGGCTGATGTGTACACAGATTAATCTCGCCTCGGGAAGCTGGATATAATGTGTCACATAGAAAGGTGATGGGAAACGGTGAGGCTTCTCCGGTATAAAGTACATTTAGAGAAAACAGAACAGCAAATGCCTGACATAGTTGTCTGCTAGGACCAAACAAACACGCCTGCCCGCCCCTCGTCATGACATCACCTATTTTGACAGCGTTTGACAGAGGAATGTACCAAAAGGACGGAGGCAAAATACATATGTGGAAAAAAAAATATTGTATCCATGTAGAATATCTGAATCCTGAGATCTTTTTAGTTAAAGTTTAATATTTGCTCTGTTTTCTTTTGCTGCTTTGCTGTCCCATATTTCCAGGACTGTGCTTCGTGCGGGATCTCCTTCTAGTGGTTATTTATATGTCTTACAACGTTATTCCAAAGCCTTTGGAGTGGCTCTTGGCACCGGCAGTATCTCTGAGAAAACTACCGTGGAGGTCCTTTCCTTCATCCTAGCACCTAGGTCTCTGAACTCCTGTTTAAGGACACTCCAATTTCCTCCTATTTTGTCATTGGTGCCGATGTGCACCATGACAACGGGGTCGTGCCCAACCCCATCTTACGGGTTTGTGTCCTCCCGTTACCCTAAGGAGAACTATGGGGAAAAGCACTGACCCCATAATTCTCCTTTAAAGTCCATATCCATCTTTGTAAGTGATTTGTATGTATTGTGGTCATGTAATGGTGGCGGGATGATGTATATGTGTATGTGGGCACCTGATTAAATCTTTCTAAACCGGTGGGAGGTTCCTTTACTATGATCACCTGATCAGTCTCAGTGTTGTATCAGGACTATTGCACCCTGGAGTGACTTGCAGACAAGCAGAAGCTCATGCAGGTTTCTCATGCTAGATCACATTCGCAGCACAGGAAGGCGTCATTCACACGAAAAATGGCCGGGACGTACAGCTCCGTGCTGCGTGCACGGCTGTATCGGGCAGCTCCCGGGAAAGACAGGTGCTGTGTGTGATTAATACGCAGCCCCTGTCCTTCTCCATGGGACTACGCGGACGTGCGCCACACTACGCTCACCCGCCCTGCACGTCCGTACAGGTGCAGGTGAGCGTACCCATACGCTGACGGGATGGTTCCTGTCTGCGTCCGAGTCGGGACACCCGCACCCGTACGGACCTGCACTTGGGCCCAGCGTAGATGGGCGTACGGCCACGTAGTCCCATATAGAAGGGAAGGGCTGCGTAATAATACCCGGGAGCGGCCCTATACGGCCCTGCGCGCAGCACGGTTTTTCGTGTGAATGAGGCCTAATAATCAGGGCCAGATTTTCCACAAGGCCACCGAGGCCTAGCCTCGGGCTGCAGGGAGTGGAGGAGCAGCAGAGGTGTGGAATTCTTTTCGGCCGGTGCCTGGGACATGCAGTTCCGGGCGCTGGGCGGGTAGTTGTTTTCTACATTTAGCCCGGCTTCGGGCAAGCAGAGATAAATGTAGAGCGGGGATGCCGGCGCTCGTTATGTACAAGTGATCCCGGCGATGGCGATGCCGCCGAGATCACTTGTATGCAGCCTGCTCGTCCGTCCTCCCCCACTGCCCCCCCCCCCTCCATGGTCTGCC
>NW_017308646.1:118638-125414 GCF_000935625.1 Nanorana parkeri | reverse complement strand
TGAAAAAATTATAAAAACGAAAAAAAAGTAAAAGATAAGAAATCATAATAATAAAAAAAAAAGTGATAAAAAAGTAAAAAATCATAAATTAAAATAAAAGATAAGATAAATAACAATTTTTAAAAGTAAAAAAAATAATTACAAAAATAAATAAGTGATAAAAAAGTTTTCAAAAAAATTAAAACCAACGCTGCTGCCCTTCTGGTTGCCATTCTCCATTGGGGGGATGGGGTGGTTGGCGGGAAGGGCGGCACAATTAGGAACCTGGTCATGGGGCCATCAGAGAGAGTACATCCAGCCCTGGTATTACTAGGAGCTTTGCAGGGAATGTGGGTGACGTGACCTCAAGCTCTGTATAGACTCCTGAGAAAGGCAGTGATCCGAATACAGGAGGATGATGATATCTGGGAAATCTTGTGTGCACAATGACATCATTGGAAACAACAAATGTTTAACTGTATCTGACAGGCATGTGACAGCTGGCTGCAGAGCAAAGGATTTCATATATATATGTCCATGCAGAGCTTGAGGTCAAGTCACACACATCCCCTACAAAGCTCCTAGTATTACTATGTTGAGAATATCATCTAGGGAGAGACACTTGCATGAGGTTCTGCTTGTCTTTCCTATTTTCTCCTACCTCTTTATTGGCCAATGAGACTGCTCATCACATGAAAGGACCAATAGAGTGCTTTGGGAGGTCACTGACTTTTACACAAGTCAAGATTTGCACTGAACTTCAGCTGCCGGCATTTCTGGATCCACTAATCGTATTGACAGGCAGTTTTCAGAAGGTAACCTCTGCATGTGTGTAGTTTGTCAGGCCTGTGACTGGTCTGCTTTAGCAAACTTTGAATGTTCGGACACGTCCGGCGTGATTGCCAATTGGACCTGATGGCACATTCTTCCACTCACCAGTCGCCCGGCCTCGTTGTTATGGAGATCTATCAGGGTTCGTATGTCGCTTTTCCCCTTCTTCCTCTTGGCGTCCATGAACTGGCGCGACTTCTCGTAGCCGTATTCGACATCGTCGCCGCAGCCTCCCCACTCCCAGGCCGAGCCGTCGGCCCCCGGCCCGATGGCCAGATGCGGAGGGGGCCCCCAGTTCCGCGTCACCTCGCATCCGCACTGCATCAGCTCTCCCATGCTGCAGGCCTGGGTCACGGCGTGGATCACTCCGGCGGCGGTGATGGCGTAGACGAACGCCGTCTCTCGGATATCTGCGGGCAACAGATCACAGAAAAGCAAAGAAAAATTAAATTTGTAACATGCCGGAGACATTGGGAGACATTCACCTGCCATTCACCTGACATTCACTCTAATCGTCCTAGGGAAATAGAATATTCTCTACAAGCTCCGAACCAAGCGGGAGCAAATTGCCTTTTCTGGTGTCATGTGATAGCTCCCCTCTCTTGGCCGCGGTCCATACGCATTTCGGGGTTGCTGTGTTCATCTGGCGGAGGCAGTAGCATCTGAACAGCCCAGAATATATAGTGGGGCAACGGTACGCAGGATATGATAAGAAGGTTCCACTCTGTACATTGTGCTGTATATTGTACTGAACGCTGATTCACTCTGAACACTGTGCTGTAGTGTATGTACTCCACACTGCTTCACTGTGCACACTTTGCTGTGCATTATATACAGTCCTCCGTTTGCTCTGTGACTGCAGAAGTGAAGCTAACATGTAGCTACCCCAGACAGTCAAGTGGTTCCATATAGAAGCTACTTTTTGAAAATGCTGGTTGACTGGCTGGTCTGCTGACTCTCTGACTCCAGACAGAACAGGAAGTAAGACAAAATCAGAACTCCCATCATGTCTGGAGCTCATAGTATTGAGCCCAAAGGATCAACATGACCAACAGGCTGCGATTGATACTTTCCACGATACTGGAACTTCTGGTCAGAGGGAGATTTCCCCTGACTGGCAGTGCCGTGAGGGAACATGGAGCTGGCTTCCTGGCCAATCAGGAAGCCGGGTGGCAGGTAATGACTCACTGCCCAGCTTCCTAATTGACCAGGAATCCGCCTCCATGCTGTTTGGCTGGCTCGGTCCTGATTGGCCAGGCTTCGCAGCCAATTAGCATCGAGCCGGCCAAACAGCATTGGGCCGGCTACCCAGCCAATCAGGAAACCAGGTGGCGGATAATGACTCACCTCTCGGCTTCCTGATTGGCCAGGAACTGGCTTGATGCTGATTGGCTGGGAAGCCAGCTTCCCGGCCAATCAACATTGATCAGGCCAAACAGCTTGGAGCCGGCTTCCTGGCCAGTCAGGAAGCCGGGCAGCAAGTAATGTCCAGCTTCCCGGCTTCCTGATTGGACGGGAAGCCGGCTCAATGCTGATTGGCTGGGAAGCTGGCTTCCTGGCCAATCAACATCAAGCCGGCCAAACAGCTGTCTCAAAGCTGATTGGCTGGGAAGCTGGCTTCCCGACCAATTAGCATGGAACCGGTCAAAAAGCATTGAGCCGCCTTCCCGGGCAATCAAGAAGCCGGGCAGCAAGTAATGACACGCTGCCCGTCTTCCTGATTGCCCGGGAAGCCGGCACCATACTAGCGGAAGTACTGGTATCAGTACTCGGTATCGGCGAGTACCGAAACATAAAAATCGTTACTCGTACTCAATAACGAAAAACAGGTATTGGTATATCCCGACTGCAAGGGTTTATATTTTATTTGCCTTCATTGTTTCTTGCACCGGGGCCCCGAGGTTTCTAGTTACGCCTCTGCACCACGTGCATGCAAATATCACTCCGTGGTGTTCAGAAAGTCACCTTTTCTGTTGGCACCTTATGGAGTGTGAATGAGCCCTCGAATACATTGGAAGCTGCCCTACAGCGACTGGCATACACACAGCTCTGCCCGGCATACACACAGCTCTGCCCTATCAGATGCTGGCGGTACACTTTGCGGGCCCCATGCCCTGGCCTCAGTTGAGGTGCCATTGCTAGGTGCGGGGACGGCCCACAGCTTCAGCCCTGTTTGTCTTTCTTGCCGCGGAGAGCCCCTGAAAGGTTCTCAGTCATGCAGGGATCCTTCAGCAGGTGCCCCAGGCAAAGATATAACTCACGAGTCAGACATATAGCGAGGCGTCAGGGACATTCCACACACATCATGCTCACTTAAGAGACTCACTCTGCATGTCCATCAAATTCCACGGTGAAAAGGCTGAAAATCCTCTACAGCGACAGAAAGGGTTTACAGGAAGGGGAGCTGACTTAAGTCTGTGACATGCACAGTCACTGCCAGACAAAGGTGGACCCCCAGGGGCCATGCATGGAGACCCCCATATTTTTGTAGAACCACGTTCAACTGGCAAACCCAAACCGGATGACATTTCGTTTGCAAAAACAACGTATAACATAAAAAATTGCTACTTTTTAAAATATAAAATACTTTTCTTTTTTTCACCATACTTTTGGCAACTCCTGCAGCCACTTCCTGTCTACATGCACTCGCTCCTGCATCAGCTGCACATCATTGCTCTGGACTGGTTTCCTGAGGGTGACAACACTAGACCATGGCTGCGCAATGTGAGTCTGCATGGCCGCTTGTAGTCTCCACCAGAGGTACATGTGACCAGGTGACAATAGAGCGTTGTCTACCGATTCCAAGAGGGGCCTGAACATGAGCCTTCAGGATCAACAGGTACTATTTTAGTTAAAGGAGAACTATGGGGTTAAGGCTTTTCCCCATAGTTCTCCTTAGGGTAATGGGAGGGCACAAACTAGCATCCTCCTGTCACCCTAGGCTCAGTATACCGCAAGCTGTAGCTCGCGGTATACTGAGACGCCGCAGCTGAAGCGGATCCTGACAATTGTGCCGGGATCCGCCCAGCTGCGTGACTGACAGCTGGCTCTGCCTATCTAGAGGCTAGTCAGCGCTGGCGGATCAGTGACAGTAAACTCAGGAGTTTTTTAATGATTTTAATGAAAACTGCTTAAAGTCAGGGGCGTCCCAAGGCTGGGTGTCACCCGCAGCGGTTACCGGGTCACCGCTGCATGCGCGGCAATCTTATTGATAGGTGCCGGTGGCCATCTTGCTCATGGACGCCGGCAGAGAGAGGAGGGGACAGTCAACTGAGGGCTTACAATCTAAATCTGCAGCTTTAAAGGAGAACTATGAGGTGAGTGTTTTTCACTGACCTCATAGTTCTAGCCGACCTGTGACAATGAGGCTGTCACAGGTCGGTTCAGTAGATCGGGAGGTGAGAGAACACATACCGGCGTTCGCTCACTTCTCGATCCTGTCACAGCTCTCTGCCGTGACAGGGGAGGGGCTGGATACCCCCCGCTCCCATCCTCCAGCGCTGACTGGCGGAACGGATGGGGAAGGGGGGCTTTTACAGCTGGCTCTGCCTCTAGATAGGCAGAGCCAGCTGTCACTCACGCAGCTGGGCGGATCTCAACATCGATGTCGGGATCCGCTCCGGCATCTCAGTATACCGCGAGCTGTAGCTCGCGGTATACTGAGCTTAGGGTGACGGGAGGACACAAACTAGCGTTACCCTAAGGAGAACTATGGGGAAAAGCCCTGACCCCATAGTTCTCCTTTAACTCTTAAAAATACATTCAAGTACCATAACTAGTAACTACAATGTATCTTATTGGTGTATAACTCGGCTGTAGATCCTCCAATCATCTCTGAATTGGTGCTGACACTGTCCTTCCTTCTGGAGGGGAGTTACTTTTGTTCCCCATGATCCCTGTGTGTGTTGTAAAGTAGTCACCGTTCCAAGCTCGCTCCCGGGATGGACAACAATCTCATGTTTAGTTTACTCATTTGGACTGAGATTGTAGTAAATCCTGGTGATCCTGCAATAAGAATTGCTCAGGCACTTCCTGTTATAGGGTGACGACTGACTCATGCATCTTGAGAATCGAGTGGGCTAACTCAAGCAAAAGGGAAGATTATACAACTGTAGATGATAGAAAGATAGATAGATAGATAGATAGATAGATAGATAGATAGATAGATAGATAGATAGATAGTATCACAGTCCATTACATCTACAGAAGCATTCCTCCATGTTGCTGTTCTCGTTCTGTCCATCAGTTTTAATAATCACCGCGTCTCCCCTTGTCACCGTATAAATGACATAATTTAGCCGTCGCGGGACGGAAGCCATCTATGCTCAGTAGAGCAATCTTTCCTGTCTCCTGGTGTACGGGGAGCCTTTCCGCTGTACCACGCACCTTCGCTTTGTCATCCAAATCAATTACTACCTTTGCCAAAACCATTTAGTAGATGCAGCTAAAAATATCCCAAATTATTGCTTCTGCAGGGAGCAGCGGAGGAAGCGGCAGCTTGAAAAGCGAGTGGTTTCCCTCCATTACGGAGCTATTAAGCTATTTAAATGCCATAGTAAAAGCCGTGTTATCCAAAACTCCAGCGTCAGGGTAACCTGGGAGTCTGATGAGTACATGAACCCGGGGCCCTCATTAAAGGGGCACTATCATATAACTAGCTGTACGTAGCTTCCTGTAAACATCACAGCACCCTGCCTCATCACTCCGCTCAAGAGCCCTCAGCACTGATGCAAAAAGTGGGCAGGCTCTTGGGAGGAGTTATGCAAATATAAAATATGAGCAGGTGTCATTGTGGAGGAGTGGGTGTTCTAATGCAGGCAGCATTTACATGCAGACCACCCTAGCTAATGCCATGGTGATGCTGAGCCTCCATGATTGAAAGAACTGAAAGCCAATGAAGGAAAGGGGCGGGCCAAGGACAGTCAGGCTGGAGAGTAAAGAGTTAGATGATGCTGGACATACTCGGCCAGGAAATTAAGTGGGCTCTGTCTGACTTGCTGCAGGCTCTATGCTTCTTCTGTGAGAGGTAATAAATACCTGGAAGTGTTACATTGGCACATAACCTGATGCTTCACTTAACATAAAAAATTATACTTGCTGGTTCTAATCAAACCAGTGATAGATAGATAGATGGATGGATGGATGGATGGATGGATGGATGGATGGATGGATAGATAGATAAGATAGTTCCGGGTGGGTGTCCTGTACATGGTGATGGAGCTCGGGGTGGTCTTCCTCCTTGGAATAAGTGCTTCAGAAGCCTTTAAGGGTTTCACTTATTTTGTGTTTGAAATGCTCTAATTGCTCCAAGTTCAGAAGTCAATCATTAGTGGCGATGGGAGTTTACAGATCAGATGGCCATAAATCCCGAAGGAGTGTTTTTTGATGCCTCAGTGATGGCTAAATGGCACTTAGACCCATTAGGAGACGGTCGGTCGGGATAGGGAAGCTCCAATGAATAGCTCCCAGGGAATTCTGGGACAAAGAAAGATTGGAGGACACAAATCCGGAGCACCGGAGGTTCTGATCGGCTCACTTGTAGCTCGTCCTAGAAGGTTGGGGGGGGATACACCACGCGGCAGACAAGAAAACATTATTTTTCTTTATAAAACCCACACATTGTCTCGGAGCGTTCATAATGACTTCATTACACACCAGGGGAACATGTCTAAGCAATAAAGCCGGGGACTTATGTAAAATGGAGCAATAATCTGATTTGTGCCTGCAGGGGAGAGAGAGCGCGGCATGCAAAGTGACTTCTACCCCTCCAACAACAAGCTCAGAGAATATCCCCAGATACCCCGCAGCAAGCTGCGTGCTGTGTGTACAGCTGCCTGCGCAGACAAACAAGTGCCTGGTGGTCAGCAGACCTACAATTTCCCATCCGCGATGGCCGTGTTCACTTCAATGGTGCAGCTCAGGGACAAGGGACAAGGTCCTCTGGGCACTCAAGGTGAAGATGCCAA
>NW_017308646.1:115854-118355 GCF_000935625.1 Nanorana parkeri | reverse complement strand
CTCCTTAAAGTAGTATTCAACTATTAATTTGTTTTTCAATAATTAATCTAGATCAAACAAATAAACATCGGCCAGCAAAGCATTTCTTTAAATTGTTGCCCAAGCACTTACAGTCATCATGTTTCAGAACAGCTCCAAGCTCTCTCAGTTCAGCTTCCCTGAACTTCCTGTCCAGTACATGCTCACAAGGGACAGAGCAGACCCCAGCAGCTGTTAATATACTAGCTTGGAGAAGGGAGGAGCAGGAGGTGGATGGATCCTGTCTTCGCCCAACCACGGACACCCGCACGGATGTGCAGCTCAGGTGAGCGTACAGCCGCGTACTCCCGTAGAGCCATAGAGATGAACAGTCTGCTGCGTACAAATCACACGCAGCACCTGTCCTTCCCGGGACCGGCCCAATACGGCCGTGCACGCCACACAGATCTGTACGGGTGGCTCTTGGAGAACTATGGGGAAAAGCCTTAACCCCATAGTTCTCCTTTAACAGTGTGAATGAGGCCTTACGCTCACATATTTGATTTGTATTTTCCTTACAGCTGGAGCGCAGAGGTTGCCTGTCTCGACTTTTTGGATCCTTTTGCTGGCAAGTTGTTGCCAGCAACAGTAGTGCTAGTGTGACATTGGGCTAAGCCTGCTATAAATGCACATATTGAATGTTTTGTAGCGTCATCTTCATCCTTCCCTTGGCGGCAGTTCTTGCCTCAATATAATTGTATGTTCCACAGATATATCAAGTCATCGCTGGCTGTTCTAGCTCTTAATTTTCATAATAACAGAATATAAAGCATTGCGGAAAGAGTTTGACTGATTCTACCTCGGGGCTACACCCAACTCTCTAATAAACAATGTTAAATTGCTGCTGCTAATTAACACCACGGACCTGTAACGTGACTCTTTTCCTAATCCTTGCCACCTCTTGGGGGGGATGGGGGGATAAAGGGAGGGGGGAGTTGACATGCACTTACCTTGCTGAAGGATCTTCCCAAAGTACTTGTTGTGACCGGTGCAGTTCCACCTCCTCGACCTGAACTGGTACTGACACTCGCGCACTCCCATCTTGGCGCCCTTAGCCACCTCGCTGACGATCTCTGGCTCGGTCTGGCAGAGCTCCGCCTGCTTACCGGCCAGGCGCTTGGTTTTGCGGCAGATGCTGTTGGGGTCCATCACCAGGGGGCTTCCAACTGCCCTGCCAAATCCGTAAAAGAAAGACAAAAAATGAGACGAGTGCTGAATATCCGAATGTGATCCTACCATAGGTGTCCATGCAGGGCAAGGCAAAAAGTTAAAGCCGAGCTCTAGGCACATCTATAAACGATGCAAAGGAATGCAGCTCTGTAATCTTTAATACATCATTAATAAATGCATTGTTTAAACACAAGCAGTGTAAGTATTTGACTTGGTATCAGCCTCTTACAGTACAGCAGGGCTGGAGTGTGAAAGGAAGAAGCAGCACGAGGAGTCAATCAGTTCATGTGCTGACAAGAAGCATGCAGATATGAGGAGACAGCAGAGGAGCAGACAGACGAGCTCATCACTTTGCTTTTTCTTCTTTCACTGTCCAGTCAAAGGCTGGGGGCGGGTCCAGGATGACGTGGGCTCAGAGGCAGTGCTGTCCGTTACACTAAGGACATCTAGAGGTACAGAAAGGTTCTTCAGGGGAACTCTCTGGATCGAAGGTGAAGATTGCACCAAAATCTGGTTTTATTATTTCATCTTTTATTGGGCTATAAATTTTTATCTTATTTAAGCCTAACCCCGCCTCCCCTTTCCCAGCAGCAAATGCTTCCCTTCACTCTCTTGCAGCGCTGGGAGCAAGGATAGCAATCTCTGGTAAGCTCCAAATCACTATAGCTGGAATTTACAGAGGACTCCCCCCACTAGACCAATCACCAACTTTTTTACATGAGAGGAAGGGGCATGAGTCACATGCTCCTCCACACCCAGAAGTAAGTACCTGGTGGCATTGCAGATCACATGACCCGGTTCACGGCACGTGGTGAAGGTTCACTGTGCCAAGCACCAGCCCAGAGCCGTCTCCTTGTACAGCTCTGCTTGTCATGTGACTGACACTCCTTGGCATGCCGTTGTGTGCAGTAGTTTTCATTTAACCAAGCGAGCGGAGCATCATTCACATTGGCAATCTGTGCATGACTCTTGGCTACAACTGATCTCCAAATTCTGGATGACTTACAGACCAAATTGAACACATTTAGCTGAGTTTTAGTCTTATTTTGGATCTGATTTCCAAAAAGCTTTTGTGGGAGACAATGGATCAAATCTTAAATCTGCATCAGTTGTCTGAGCACCCTTAGCTTGACTGTCAGTCCCACCAAGCCCCACCGTTCTAACTCAGGGCTAGTTCACACCACAAACAGTGCTTTCCGGCCCGATTTTGTGCCAGAACGTACTGGATTGCATCCCGGCTGGCTCCCATTCAGGGGCCAGGAGGGGGCATGGCGGTGCATTGAAGTCAATGGCACCGCTGCCCCCCCCCCCCC
>NW_017308646.1:106676-115586 GCF_000935625.1 Nanorana parkeri | reverse complement strand
CAGTGTGATCGCCCGGACCTGAACGTGCGGCACATCAATGCCTGTGTTCTGGTCCGGTGAGGTCAGAAAAAATGCTGCATACACTATTTTTTCTGACCACACAGGACTGGATTAGCATGGCTGATGTGCCACTGGCTGCAATGCCAGGAGCTGGCCGGGAATGTGATTCAGTGCGTTCCGGCTCCAAATGGGGCCGGAACTCAATGTTTGTGGCGTGAACTAGCCCTCAGAATCCCTAGTAGAATTTTTAAAGCAGGGCTGGACAAATCACAGGATCCAGGTAGCCAAAGCTCCTTCAAAATGACAGCCGGCACCTAACTTTTGAGGTTTTCTCTAGTTGATGCCAATGGAGCTGGCTCCTAAAAAAAATCCTGCTGGCTCCTTTGTTGGACAGACTGGCTCTTGAATTCTACATTAATTCCCCCCTCCCCCCTGTTGTGAAGGAGGTGGCTCAGTTGGGTTGCCACCTCTTCTTCAAGTGAAACACGAACACAGTCTAGCGACTATTTTTTGGGAGAATGAGTCATGGCTTATTCATATGTAAATAGCGCCGCCCATTCATATGTAAATATCACAGTTCAGACTATTTCCAGTGGGGGGCCAGTAGCCCCTATCGTAATTTTGGTTGCCCCTGTCTGCCTGACATCTTGTGTCCGGGTTTCTGCTGCCATGAAACCCGGTAAACAGCATTCAAAACCCGAACTGAATCCTGGACAGGTGGCAACCCTATGGCTCAGGCTGTTTGTGGCCCTGTCATCTCATCGGGCCGCCAGGAGCTCTCCAAACCATTCTGTACAATTTGCATAATACGCACTCGGCTTGGATTCCCATTATTTTGAATTGGATTTCCAGTTCAGAAATTTAGAATCTTGGATATTCCAGAACCTTTAAAGGAGAACTATGGGGTTAAGGCTTTTCCCCATAGTTCTCCTTAGGGTAACGGGAGGACACAAACTAGCGTCCTCCCGTCACCCTAGGCTCAGTATACTGAGACAATTATGCCGGGATCCGCCCAGCTGCGTGACTGACAGCTGGCTCTGCCTATCTAGAGGCAGAGCCAGCTGTACCACTCCCCCGTCCGTTCCGCCAGTCAAAGCTGGAGGATCGGAGCGGGGAGGGGGGAATACAGTCCCTCCCCTGTCACGGCAGAGAGCCGTGACAGGATCGAGAGGTGAGCGAACGCTGGTATGTGTTCGCTCACCTCCCGATCTACTGAGCCGACCTGTGACAATCTCATTGTCACAGGTCGGCTAGAACTATGAGGTGAGTGAAAAGCACTCACCTCATACTTCTCCGTTTAAACGTTTGGCCAAACCACAGCTGATCAAACTTTTCACAAGTTCTCTCATCTCTACTCTTGACTCATGTCTACCCTTGACTCATCTCTACTCTTGGTCTCCTCCAGTGATTCCATAGGCGCTGAGCAATCATGATGAAAATGCTATTTTCGCCTCTTCTTATGGGGATCTGATTTGTTCTTTATTTTATTGTTTTATTGTATCTCTTGGAATGTTCTCCACAAGCTGCCCAGTGTTTTACTATCGTGCACGCTGCCAAGGGACCTCCGATCCCTGCGGCCGGAGGAACAGCGATTCCCGCTGTCTCTTCTCCTCCTCGCCCCGACACCCCGCCCCGCCTCTCCTCTGTGAACGGAGGAAAGCACAACAAACCAGACAGAGCGATGTATTATTTGGGTGCAGTGCAATAATATTAGCGGAATATATCAACACAAAGCAATATTTTCCCTGTCCCAACGGTCCAGCCATTGTTTTCTCCATGTGACCGCATCAGATCATTTGAGCCGTCTTACAGCAGCATCTTGTTTTAAATGGGTTTTGGTTTATGATGAATAATCATTAAAATCTGTTTGCTTAGAGAGCTGATCTCCTAAATTAGATAACTCTAAACATCTCTTGTCTGTGCTTGCTTTAAAGTGTATGTCTGGGCACAACGAAAGAAAAACCACATTCAATGCATCTTTCCAATACAGCACATTTCCCCGTGTTTTATGCCTATAAAAACTCTGCAAGTGCAGAAAAATACTTGCCAAAAAATCCAGTGTGCTCCTAAATTCCTGTTCGAATTGATAACATAGTGTATCCGCTGCACTCCCAGGCACCGCTGTTAGTTCTGCCCAGTTCTCCCACGCTGGACTACAGAAAATCTACCTTTCATGTTATGGTGATGAGGAGGCGCAGTGTTCTGTAGCCCAGCAGGGGAGAACTGAGCAGTGATAGTGATAACGCTATTTGGGGATGCAGCTGATTAAGCTTTTCAGACGTCTGGTCATCACTACTATCATCAATTCCAAACGTCATGGTTTCAGATCCTGCAACACTGTTAACCTGCATTTCACCCATTTACTTTCTGGGTAGGTGTGTTCAAAGCACCTCCACTTTGATTGGTCCCACCCAGACGCTGCTTTTATTTATAGGTCAACCACCCACCATGCCCCGTTTTCGTGCTGGTCATGTCAAGGCCCTGCCTCTAAATATAAGGGGACTACCCACTCACAGCCCCAAACCACCCAATTATGCTCCTTGGATTGTAAATGGGTTTGGCTGTTGATTTTCCACTTCAGGTGGGTCGCCATATTTATACGGCGGGCCCCTGAAGTGGTTATACCAAGAACACAGCTGTGGCTGCAGCCGTGTTCTTGGTACTGTTGTAAACAGCCGGTGCTGTCTGTTCAGTTACAAGCGATCCGGTGACTGTGCTCTTATATGGTGATGGTGGTGGGATAGTGAGGGGAACGGAAATGGACCAACTTCTGGCCAGCTGGGAACTGAAAAAATGACCGCCTCCCCGGAGCAGCAAGAAGGAAACTCAGTCATAGATGGTCAAATGGATGAGTCTAGACCAGAGGTATAAAGGGCCTCAACTCTTGCCTGGGACATCACCGAAGGGCTACACATCATTTTCAGTGTATGTAGTGTAATGCTACAGTTGTCCTGTGGACATACTACAGGAGATTGTCAGAGACGGCAGATATGCTACAGGTGTGGTTGGATACTAAAGACATACAGAATAACACAGCCAGAGACTGAGAACATGTTATAAGAGACTGGATGAAGGTGCCCATACACTTTACAACCATCGCAAGACCTTAGTCTTGCGATGGTTGTAAAATAATTAAAAAAACGTATGATCTGCCCATCTTGGACAGGCAGATCGCACTCTCGATCATCGCAAGCCCGTCCCCCTGAGGGGCGGGCTTCCGATGACCGCAATGCTGAACGGGCAGTGTGCGTGTGCGACATTTGTCTCCCGAGCACCGTTCAAACCAGCCGAAAATCGTACGATTTTCGGCTGGTTTTCTAGCGTGCTCCTTAGACAAAAGACGTGTGACCGTACAGTAGAAACGGTCGCACGTCTTCGTTCACACTGCTCGATTCTCGTACGATCGCAGGATTTCCCGCGATTCTCGTACGAGAATCGAGCAGTGTATGGGCACCTTAAGATTACTACCATTGCAGACCCTTTACAAGGCAATGCTCCCATAAATGATTGCTGGAGCCCAAGGGCAGCACAACATTTTTGCCCAAGCACTTACACTTATTAGGTTTCTGAACAGCTCCAAGTCTCCCAGCTTCACTTCCCTGAAATCCCTGTGCAGTACAAGATCACAAGGACAGAGCAGACTCCAGCAGCTGTCCATCCAGTGGCAGAACAATAGCGACCCAGGCGGCCACTATTGGGCCCGCGGCACAGGGGAGCCTGGCAAGGACATCCCCCTGAGGGCGTGCGGGCCGCCTGGGTCACTATGGCATCTCAGGCTGCTGGCTGTCAGTGGCGGCTGTGAGGAGGAACGCGCCGGTGTTCAGATGACTGACAACCTGTCAGTGATCTGCGCAACGGCACGTTCCTCCTCACAGCCGCTGCTGAGTCAGTGACAGCCAGCAGCTGCAGAGGAGGAGGCTGTGTCCAGACTCGGTAGCGAAGGAGGCGAGGCCTAGCGACAGAAGAGGAGGTGCCCTGCGACCGTGGAGGCGGACAGCGGATTGGGGCAGACAGGTAAGAGGTGTGCAGGGGTGTGACCAGCCCACCTGAGATCTTGCAGAGCCCACCGTAGAGAGTCTATGGTGGGCTCTGCAAGGGTCACTCTCAAGTGGGCTGTGTGGGATATCAGGTGGGCGTAACTAGAAATCATAGGGATTTCTAGTTACGCCCCTGTGTCCATCTACTAGGTTAGAGAAGGGAAGAGACGGGAGCAGGGGGAGACACGCATACTAGCACACACAAGGGTGGCTGCATAGGCCCTTCCAGGGGCCAGTGCTCAGGGGACAAGCGGATTCTGCAGGAAACTAAAACTTTTAGACATCAAGGAGCAGCGTCCATTGTATGTGATTTCATCTGCATGTGATATCACTCTAATGATAGAAGGTGGAGCTTGTTGAAGCATCGATCTGGTATTGTATATGCCAGGATTGTATGATTTATTAGGTTACATGAAGGGATCACTAGACTCCTGTATGGCAGACGAGTAGAGGGAAAATTCACAAATGAACCACATTCACAAATTGCGACGCTCACTTCAAAAATTATTCTCTGTAAACAATAAATATTTGACACGCTGCAACAAAGTTACAGTTCCTGTTCGCTGAGATCAGTCGTTTCTAATATTTAAAACAAATTGCTCCCGAAATCCTTCATTAAACTCAAAGGAAACGGTGGCGAAGTTTGCAGCGCTGTGATAACTGTTTACCTGCCAGTCAGCTGCTGAAAATCCTCCACTGGAGGCGATAAATATATATATATATTTTTTTTTTAAAGCACCGTCTGCCTGCCCCCCTCGCTCCCTGCTCACGTTTTTTGCTTTTTGTGTCACCTTTCTTCTAAAAAATGCATACAAATTGTCTGACCCCCCAGGGCAGCACTGACACTGACAGCACATGACGGATGAGCAGGTAGCAGACGAAAGCGTTAATGAGACATCAACTCCAGCTGCCTTTTGTGCTCTTCGCAGGTAACTCTACAAGTGCTGGAATTTCGGAGTCATCAGGAGGGAGCTATGAACTGTGGTACTTGGACTTTAAAGAGGCCCTGTCACCAAGTTTAAAAATGGCAGGAAACAGCACAGAAAAGCTAGCATTTTAAAATACTTTTTTCTCAGCGTTTTCCCCTTCCTTGTACCATTTGTTTCATTGACTTGCAATGTGCCTCTGAACTTGAGTTGAAACTACAGAAAGTACCAGTTCCCTAGCACGTGGCTCCCTCCCTCCTTGCACCCTCAACTCTTCTGGGAGTGTCTAATTGCTGTCTGTGCTGGCTCAGCTCCTCTGCCTCCTCTCCACTCACCTCCCTACGTAACCTTTTATGTAGCAGCCAGGGGAGCAGCAAAGTAGGATCAAATGGGTCTCAAAGGAAACAATGGAAGGTTCCAGCGTTACACACAATAGTCACATTCCCTGCCATCTTGGATGTGAAGTTAGCAGTCCAGCAGACTCAGAGCTGTCATGCAAGTGACATTCTATAGCAGGGGTCTCAAACCTCCGGCTCTCCAGCTGTGGTGAAACTACAAATTCCATGATGCATCTCTCTCCGGGAGTCATGTCTGTGAGAATCTTGCAATGCCTCATGGGATTTGTAGTTCCACCACAGCTGGAGGGCCGGAGGTTTGAGACCCCTGCTATAGAATGTCACTTGCATGACAGCTCTGAGTCTGCTGGACTGCTAACTTCACATCCAAGATGGCAGGGAATGTGACTATTGTGTGTAACGCTGGAACCTTCCATTGTTTCCTTTGAGACCCATTTGATAGGCTGGAGCAGCACATGTGCAGTAAGCATCTTCCTTTCTTTGTTTCATTGAAAAGGTGGAAGGATGATTTAGGGGCGTACCTAGGCTAGGAGACACCCGGAGCGGAGACCAGGTGACAGCCGCCGTAACATTATCCTGCATGTGCGTGACATTTCCACGCGCGTGATGTTGTGATGGACGCCGGCAGAGAGAGGACGGGACGCATACCTCATCCCGCCGCGTCCCCTCCTCTCTCCTGACACTGTTGGGCTCTCGGTCCGTAACCGAGTGCCCGACCTTTCATAGGGGTTGACACCAAATCAGTCATTTTGGTGGCACCCCTCCAATAGTGGCACCCGGGTGCGGGCCGCACTCCCCTTGTGACGCCACTGGGATGACTGGCCCTGCCAATGGTGATTTTACAAGTAGTTGTAAAATGTCCAAGTATGATAACAATCTGATCCAATTCTCCAAATCATAAGGCCCTGTACCCAATTCGACGGAGCGACCCTGCAACCCCTCTCTGTGCAACCTGGTAGTGGTAATTGGAACAAGGCTAAAATTGATATCAACTTAAAGTAAATCAAGGGCAGGCAGCAAAAGAGGTCTCAGCATAGTCAGTACATTTTTAGGGTCCAGAGCTGTGGATAGAAGAGGAAGCAGTGCAGGGGATTAAAGCTGACCATTACCCCTTTATTGGCTAAAAATCACATCAGTATACAGCTCTGCATTCTGATATGAAATCATCTTACATGCATCCCGGGAAGATTACATCAGCAGAGCATTGCTGAGAAATCACATTTGTGATCTCAGGAGATCTCAGGGAAAGGCTTTTTCCTCCCCTGAGATAATGTGCATGGTCACGTGTCCTAGTCACTTGTGCCAGAGTTCCAGGAAGTAAAGGGAGATCTAATAACCCGCCCTTATTAAAAATGGCCGCTGTGAGAAGCATGGGGAGGAAAAGAAAGACAAGGTATACAAGCAATAAAAAGCCGGCAAAGTATGTGTTTGTAGATTGTCATTACTAAACCTTTGTTGGGTGTCTTTGTTGTCATTCGCGCATATTCGATACGCCTAGGTGTGAACCCAGCCTTACACTATGGAGTTTTATTGTTGCAGAATCTCAAATCTCAATTACTGAGTTATTACCTAAGGTGACACTTTTTTAGCCTCAGGAAGACTACGTTAGGCATACATGGTTAATATCAGAGAGTAGACATGTAAACTGCGGAAAAAAACGGTTTGGTTCGGTTCGGATATTTCGGGATTCGGATCCGAAATTAAATTCGGTTCGTGTTTGGGATTTGGACAAAATCCGAATTTCGTTAGTTTCGGATGAGTTTACGAATATTCGTTGCGACTACCAGATGAAACTATATACAGATATTAATACTAAAGCTGAATCTCCCAGACCCGGATGGCATTCGGAATCCAAATTTCCGAATTGCATTTGGGAGTTCCTGAATACTATTCGGGGTCTGGGAGCCTCAGCTTTAGTAATATCTGTATATACTGTATATGGCTCCCATGTTGCCGTATGAAAATTCGTATTCAGACCCATTCGGATGCATTAAACTGAAAAACACATCTGATTGGCCAGAAAAGTCACATGCCCGAGTCAGTTTAATTTTTGAACGAAATTTGGATGGGATCCGAAATTCGGACACATTCTGATGCATTGGGATTCGGAAATTCGGATGTGTCCGAATTTCGGAAAATTCATCCGAATTTTGATTCACAACAAAACGAATGTCTATCAGAGAGCCGGATATCAGAGACCTGGATCAGCAAAGGTTCTGAAGGCAACAAATCTACTCACAGATGGGAGGAATCAAAGATCTGTAATGACAGTTCAGGTTCAGGGTTATTGATACAGTACTGGGTCTGTGTCATCATTGCATGCACAATGATTTTCCATGTTTAAGTTGCCTCAGCAAGCTCCCTAATGCCTCAGCAAGCTCCCCTTTCCCAGCCCTGGGCCCCATAGCAGGTGCACGGCTTGCTATGGCTGTAGTTAAGCCAGTAGATCTGAATTTAGAAATCCCCACTTAGATTGCAAAATAAGGGTCCCCAACGGGAGATTTTGCCTATTGTGTTTAGGTGAGAAATTTCAATTTTTGAAATTCCCATCACTTTTTGACAATGGTCACCAGGACAGACAAAGAGCAAAGGCAATGCTACAGACAGCAATAAAGTTTCACACGGACACAACACTGACCATGCATGCACTTAACATCTTGCACTTAAATATCTGTAGTATGCTAGCTGGTTCTGAAAGGACAGTCCGGCTGCTGAAGATATTTCTTATTAAACAAAAGTTCTACAGAAATTTGAATTGATGATTTTTGTTCCTATGAAGAAGGGAGGGGGAGGTGCCAAGGGAGGGAGGGAGTGCCAAGGCATTGATCGTTTTTTAAGGGAGGACATCAATAGGCATCCTTACAACGCGTTTGACCACTCCAGCGGGTTGCATTAAGTGCATCACACTATGCCACTCATACGTCAAATAAACAGACATATTTGATTCACTATTAGAGTGCAGGTGTCTCTTCATATTCTACTTGACCACTCCAGCCAATCACATTTCCTTCTGCTGGAGTCAAACTTGCGAACACCGGATTCTTATTGATTGCTTTGCTGTTGTGTAGAAAGGGTACATGCATTTAACCATTGAGGCACCAAAGGGTTAAATGTCTGGGAAGAAAAATGAGACTTTGGCAAATCAATTTGACATTATCATGGGACTGTCCTGCAGGCACTGTGCACTCACCGGGGACCACCTGCAAGAAGATAATCCCACCTGCAGGGGCGTATGCCATCACTCACACTCGTCAGAGCTCAATGCATGATCCTCAAAGATGAAGTGACAACAAAATCTATCCTATCATGAAAGTCATGTTGTGTTCACCTCGCTGAATTTTATTTTCCTATTTACAAGATGTGAATTTGGGTTTTACGGTATAAAATATTATTTTTCTGTCTTTCAATAAAAATAATCATCATCATTTTACTGATATTAAACTTTGGTGTATTTTCAGTTAGGGGTTATGTTGTTATTTTGTATTATTATTATTATTATTATCATCATTATTATTATTATTGTTATTATTACCATCATTATTATTATTATTATTGTTATTATCATCATCATTATTATTATTGTTATTATTA
>NW_017308646.1:80986-106559 GCF_000935625.1 Nanorana parkeri | reverse complement strand
GAATACCAAAATATTTGTAATCATTGAAAAGATATTAAAAATATTTAGGTTTTATAGAATTATAACCAGAAGGGTGAGGGGAACTTATAGCCCCTGAAATGTGTTGGCTTTGAGATGATGATTTGGTATCAAATACCATTATGGACTTTTATATGTGGAGTGACACCTCTATTCCTTATCCTATTTTTCTCTAAGGACCACCTACAGATGTCCTCAGGACAAACAGGAGCTGCCAGATGACCTGATATTCATTGAGTGACCCAGTGTTCCTCATTGCTTAAATATTGTCGCTCACATCCAGCAGTGCTCTGTACATGGATCTGTTAGGGTCCAAAGCTTTAATGTCATAAAATATACACTGACACTATTACTGTATTCATCATGCTGAATTTCTTTTTTCTATTTACAAGATGAGAAAATATATTTTTTCTGTCTTTCAAGTAAAAAAATAAAATAAATTACATTATAATAAATAAAGTAATACATTATTTTACATAAAGTAAACTGTGTTGAGTTTTCAGTGAGGGCTTATTTTGTATTAATGTTAGAGGTGCACAGAAATTAAAATTTCAAAACCGAATTGAAACCGAAATGAAATAAAATGCCAGGCCGAAACCCAAAATGTTTTTTCATTTTTAATTTTTATTTATTTATTCATTTTTATGAAATATTTTAATTTTTTTACTTTATTTCTTGGGGTTTCGGGGGAAATATTAGGGGTGTAAACAGACCCCTAATATTTCCCTTTTAACATAGAAAAAGAGATTGAGGACACAGAGTCCTCAATCTCTTTCTCTGCAGCCCCAGTTATCAATGAACAGGAATCCTCTATACTGAGTGTTCCTGTTCATTCATAACATGAGGACAGAGTGTGTTTACTATAACTACAACTATGAATGGACATGAGGGGATGTAGATCACTTCCTATTCATTCATAATTGAGGATATAGTAACCATACTCTGTCCTCAAGTATGTACAAATCACTGATCACTGACTGCTTGTACCCGCTCTCCTTCCTGACAGCTGTCACAGGAGGCTGAGCGAGCGGTGCGGGAGGAGAGCTCCGCCTCCTGTGACAGCGCTTCTTGTCTCCGCCCACACACCGCTCTGCCGGACTGTGACAGGAGGTTGAGCGGTACGGGGAAGAGAGACGCCGGCCGCTCACAGCGCTCTCCTCACGCAGCGCTCGGCCTCCTGTGACACTTTCTCTCCTCCCCGCTGGGACACAGACTAGCGCCCAGCGGGGAGGAGAAAAAGAAAGGATGCACCGCTGTATTGGCCAGAAAATTGCACTTTCTGCATTCTGCCAAAGATGCCATTTTCGGCCGATATGTTTCGGCGTCCGATATATCGGGGCATTCCTAATTATTATTATTTTTACAGTGTATCTAAAGCCAAAACCTTTTTTTTGTAGTTTTGAATCCAAAATTCCATCTGTTACCTATTGTATCCAAAACAAACAAAAAAAGATCCAGCTTTATATACATAACATTTTCAGGCCCTTAGTCATCATTAAGCTGGATGATGTCTAAACAAAGATGGCGCCTCTGATGCCAATTGTGCATGGAGATAGACTTTACGAGAATTCTGGATCCAGTAAGATGAAGTCTGGTCTATACTATTACATGATTAAGAATTAAAAAGCAATGAACACGAGAATACAAATGCTGAGACAGTTTTGGCCATAGAGGAAGGCAGGGGGGGGGGGGGATTGTAATGTCTGGCCAGGACGGGGTTAATGATGCTGTACAAAAACCTGTAACCACGATGAAAACAAATGCTGGGAGCGCGAATCGGGCCAGAGATAAACTGCTCCCAGTATATTAAAAACAATTTATTTTCCGGAGCTCGTTCCCCTTCCTCTGAACTCGCCCTTTGTTCTGTATACCGGTATAATAAGTGGTTGTTGGGTTAACTCTAGCAGCGCCGGGCGTCGTAGAATGACGAATTGTCAGGCCCGGCTTCGCTAATCTTAGATCAGATGTTCCGGAACAAAGGGGAAAAACAAAAAAGTATATTCGGGTCCGGCTGATATCAGGATGGAATCATTTATCGTGTTATTGCGTGATTTCCAAAGACCCTCCAAAATAGAAAATGACATTTAGGCAAAGTAGGGAGGGCTTAAGAGCAACCTGTACAGGGGGCCCCACCTCCCAAGTGGCCCCTCACCCTTTGATCATCTTCATTAATATATGAGCGCAGTGATGTCACTGTCTCTGCAGCAGAGACTCTCAGTTGTGTTCCTTGAGCAGCTTACAAGAAATGTATTTGAAAAAGAAAAACAGCTTATTTATTATTTATTTATTTAAATAAATTAATAATTGTATTTATTTATATTCAGAGGGTCTTTTGTTTTGTTTTTTGGGGGGTATTTTGTTTTTTTTCTTTAGATTAGTTGTTGGTAAATTTTTTTCATTTGTATTTGATCCTTATCTGTGTACTGTCACTTATTTTTTTTTAATTATTATTACATTCATTTTCTTTTTTAGGTTTTCCCTTCCATTTTCATTTGCTGATCCGACCAGTAAGTCTTTATTTTATCAACTTACTTTAACAAACCAAGCTGAGCAGCACAATAGGCAGACATAGGGTTTAGACAAACCATTTAACACCGGCAGGGGTGCTTCCAAAAAAATATTTTGCAGTATCTAAATCTACTATTTCTTCTAATGTATCACTATCCAATCTACAGGTTGACAACACTCAGGGCCGGATTTACTCGCTCTGCTGCCCCAAGGACAGGTTCCTCAATGCGCCCCCTACCCGCCAAACCCCCTTCCATGGAGAATGGCAGACCTGCAGGCTGCATACAAGTGATCTCGGCGACATTGCCGGGATCACTTGTACAGAACAAGCGGCGGCTTCCCCGCTGTACATTTAGTTCTGCTTGCCAAAAGCAGGGCTAAATGTAGAAAACAACTACCAGCCCAATACCCAGAACTGCATGTCCCGGGCATCGGGAGATAGGAATCCCACACCCCTGCTGCCGCTCTAGTCCCTGCTGCCCCAAGGCCGGGCCTTGGTTTGCCTTGTGGGAAATCCGGCCCTGACAACACTTCTGTCTATGGGTCCCTAAAAAAGAAAACTAATGGGTTGGTAAGCTGTAATATTTTTAATTTTTGCTTTGGGTTTAGATACATTTTAATTGTCCAAAATGAAAAATATAAACTAGGGATGCAATGATACTAGTATCGGTATCTGTGCTAATGCTGAGTATTTAGGCAAGTGCTCGCCCAAATGCTCCTATGCCTAGCCCAATTTCTGACAGGTAGACTGGTGTCAGCATAGATAAGAACCTATGTTGCCAGCACACCATAGATCCATAACCAGCAATCCAAACATTTATTGTGATCACATCACAAACAATGTAGGTGCAACATTTTGAGGCCACATAGGACCTCTTCATCAGGCATGTGATGCCCTTTCCACGGGCAGGATAAATAGAGCAAGACCCTTTGGGTGGCCAACAACGGTGCAGACCAGAGAAACCACCCAAAACCAATCACTAGATCACTCAATATATTCCTATAGGCAGTGGCGTCGCTACAGGGGGTAGGTGAGTGAGATGTGTCTGGGGCTGGCTGGGGGGATAGCAGGAGTTGAGGCTTGGTGTCTGGGGCTGGGGGACAGCACAGCAGCTTAGTTTATATGATAGAAAAAGGAAAGAAAAAGGATGGGGGGGTTTTTTGGGCACCTAAGGACAAATCCAAAGCAATTTAGCAGTAAAAAGATATTTTTAATCTTAGTAATATTTTAAGAGATTGATTCACATACTGTGTGCAGCTTCTGAGAAGATACGCTATTAGTGTAGCGGGAGTGATGCAAAATGCGCAGCCGACTTCCTCACTATGCTAATAGCGTATCTTCTCAGAAGCTCCACACAGCGCGCCAGTTTAAGTAGTAACCAGCACATGCTGTATGCAGCTTCTGTTGCAACTGCAGGGCGCAGATGCCATCCGCAATTAAATCAGCTCTCGGCGCCCATCGGTTGCGACATGCAATGAAAATTATTAGTGCCCCCCCCAGATCTGACTGTGGTATCTTATGTGCCCCCCCTATATATTGTTCCTAGAGTCGCCACTGCCTATAGGGCACATTCCTGGGCCAGGGCCTGAAGTAGGAGGGTGTTGTAGCAACTGCCAACAGGTAGACTGGTATCAGCATAGGTAAGAACGTATGTTGCCAGCACATCATGGATTCATAAGAAGCAATCCAAACATTTATGGAGATCACATCACAAACAAAGCAAGTGCAACATTTTGAGGCCGCACCGGACCTCTTCATCTGGCATGTGAGTAATCTATGGATGTTGTGTCCACCTGTCCATGTGCAAGATAAATGGAACAAGAGCCTTTGGTGTCCACCAGGGGTGCAGACGAGAGAAACCAATTACTAGATCACCTAATATATTCCCATTAATCACGTTCCTGGACAGGGCTGGACATGTGCGTTTCGTTTCGTTCCGAATCAAAATTCGTACATATCCGAATTTCTGTATCCCAATGCATCCGAATGTGTCCGAATCTGAATTTCTGTTTACGACTTTCGTATCCTGTCCGAATTTCGTTCAAAAACGAAACTGAATCGGACACGTGACTTTTCTGGCCAATCAGATGTGTTTTTTCGGTTTCATGCATCTGAATGGGTCTGAATCCAAATTTCCGAATAGCATTTGGGAGCTCCTTAATTACTCAGGTTTAGTTTTATGTATATGTGGGTCACAATGTTGCCGCTACGAATATTCGTTCGTATTATAGAATAATACTTATATATACATAATGCTAAAACTGATGCTCCAAGATCCGAATAGAGTCCGAATTTCCGAAAAGCGGAGCACTCCCAAATGCCATTTGGGTCTGGAAGCCTTAGCTTTAATATGACTCCCAGACCCGTCTTGCTTTCTGGAGCAATTGGAAATTCGGACTCCCGAATGCCGTTCGGGTCTGGGAGCTTCAGCTTTAGTATTAATATCTGTAAATGGTTTTCAGTGGTATTCGCAACGAATATTCGTAAACTCATCCGAAACTAACGAAAATTCGGATTTCATCCGAATCCCAAACCCAAATCGAATTGAATTTCAGATCCGAATCCCGAAATAACAAAATATGCGAACCGAACCGAAGTTTTGTGCAGCTTACATGTCTAGACAGGACCTTAAGTAGGAGGGTGATGTACCAACTGGTAGCAACATAGCTAAGAACATTTGTTGCCAGCACACCATGGATCCATTATCAATAATCCAAACACTTGTTTCAAGCGATCTTATCATGGATTTTATTACAGAATAACTAACAATAAAAACCATGGAAATGGGTTGACAGTCCTTGAAGGCACCATAAATAAAAACCTAAAGGTATTAAGGAGTACTTTCTGAGCCTTGTGGGGGAAAGGGGGGTGGTTAAATGACCTTGTAAAAGCATCTTAATGCAACAGATATTTCCTGGGCTTCTGGATTATGTGATCACTGTGATTGGCTGTCACAATGGTCATGTGATAGCCAATGTCATAAATAGTGAATGTGAGCTGTCGATAAGAGCGTGGTCACAGCGATAGGGGCGCGCAGTTGAGCATGCTTCCAGCACAGGACCGCAATGGCCCCTCACCATCCAACAGCAAAGTATGTATAGCCAAAACTTTTTATTTTTGAATAAGGTGTGCGAGGATTGGAACCTCGTCAGGTTTTTAATGCTTTATCCCTGCTGGGGAGATTCACCCTCTCTCTTTTTGTTTTGATGACCATTGTCCGCAAGACAGAAAGTAAGGGAAAGTCCAGAATTTTAGAGTTATCACCAGAACAAGAGGTGAGGAGAAATCTTCCAGTGGGGACACATGTTCCCGTAACAACTGTGTTTGTAGAGATTTCCTCTCACTTCTTGTTGCATCTCCAAGAAAGGAAGTGAAAATTGAAGGGGAAGCTCCCCAGAGGGATACAGATGGCAAAAAAAAACAACTGATGGGGGTGTTTAAACCCTTGCTACTGTATCCAATTGGTAATACTGACGGTCTGTGTGTGCCATGGCTGGCAAGGGATGTTGTTATCGTACTTGTAGTCTCCTCAGCAGCCAGATGGCAACAAGTTGCTTATGGCACAATGTTACCTCTTAACCTCATCCTGGGGCGCTCCAGCTCCAGACCCATTTACTCCTTCTTCTCTGATCTCTTCTATCCTCTGTTTAATGATTCAGCTCTGTATGAAATGATTCAGCCCTGCAAGCCGCTCGCAATGAGTAATGGTGACTACATAACTGTTTGTGTGCCCGTACAGTCGTGTGTTCTCACTCAATTACCCATGCTTGCTGCTGGGCAGGGTGCCCACTACAGAATAACAAATGCATCTGTTTTCCCGTAAGACCAGGAGCGGCGCTCAGCCTGAACGTCAACTCCGCTGTTAACCCTTACAAGGGCGCTCAGCGCTGAGGACATTTAGTCATTTCTCAGGTAATGTTTACCACTCTTGGAACATGTGTGAGCTCATCGGAGACAGAGATGGGATTTGTATGACTCTCAGAAATCGGGTTTATTTAGAGAGTGAGTTCACCCAAAGCTGATGTTTTAGTTTTTGGTAGTGAACACACTTGACCAGTCTCTTCTATATCCCAGGGGCTCTGTTGGTAACATGTCTGCCCTACATTTGCCTGCTGTACCCATTATGAGGGGCTCCCACCATCCCTGTGCTGAGTTCCCGGGTCTGTACACCTGCTGTGCCCATTATGAGGAGCTCCCACCATCCCTGTGCTGAGTTCCCGGGTCTGTACACCTGCTGTGCCCATTATGAGGGGTTCCCACCATCCCTGAGTTGAGTTCTCTGGTCTCCACATCAGTTGTATCCATTATGAGGGGTCCTCGCCATATGCCCTACATACCACCATGTAACCTGCTGTATGTTATATTATGGAGAAGGAGGAGCTGTGACACACAATAAGTGGGTGGGGTCACCCAAGCTCCCAGGTACACAGAGCCCAGAATCACAGCAGGGAGTTGTTGGTTGCCATATAAGTAGTCAGGGGCTGGATGAGTCCTGTACCTTTAACTAAAATATCACTATAGGGTGGACTAACCCTTTAAGGCAATTTACTTCCTTACAGTGCGTTACCACATGCGCTCAATAGATCACACAATAATTCGTGTTGCGTTAAGGCGGTCCACTGAAAATGAATGGGCTGCCAAGGCACCCCAACATGGTAAAAACTGCCCATTGTAAAGCAATGAACTTCAACGCATTACCATGCTTTGCTGTAGATTGCGGCATGCTACAACGCAGGTGTCTTAGCGTGTTGGGATGCCTTTCAAAATGTACAGCATCTTAAGGCAGTAATACATGTTACACAGATTACCACGTGTTACCATAACACACAATACAGCAACACAGAAATGTTAACGGTCCCTGAGCGAATGATTAAATATGCAGCTACTTTAGGTTTAGTATTCCCAAGTCAGGTCAGAAATGATATTTGTAAATGAAGTGTTATTATAGATATAAAGTTTATATAATATATCAGTTTTGTTTGTTTGTTTATCATACGTGTTCAGGATTACAAACATGCAGCCCAAAGGATAAAATTCAATATTAACAACCACTTACAAAGCCATCCACGACTCTGCCCCCGGCTATATCTCAAACCTTGTCTCAAAGTATCACCCTAACCGTCCCCTCCGCTCTTCCCTAGACCTCCTGCTTTCCAGCTCCCTCGTCAACTCCTACCATACTCGCCTCCAGGACTTCACTAGAGTCTCTCCCATCCTCTGGAACTCTTTACCCCAACCTGTCTGTCTATCTCCCACTTTGTCTGCCTTTAGGCGATCCCTTAAGACTCATCTCTTCAGGGAAGCCTATCCCCCCTCAACCAGGCCATTGAACCAGTGGCATATGGGGCTGCTATGGGGCCCGGGCACAGGGGGTCTGGCCAGGGCCCCCCTGAGCTGTCATCCCTCTGATGCCGTGTGGGCTGCCTGGGTCGCTATGGCATGTAAGGGTGCTGGCTGTCACTAACACATAGCTCAGCAGTGGCGTTTCCCCTCACAGCCGCTGTGGAGCTGTGTCAGTGACAGCCAGCAGCTACGGCAGAAGAGGCCGGCGTTCGCAGTGAAGGAGGAGGCGGGGCCCGCCTAAGAGCAACCCCGCCTCCTCTTACATCACTGGCCAGCGACCTAAGAGCAGATGGGGCCCGTGATGTAAGAGGAGGTGGGGCCCGGAGATGGAAGAGGAGGCGGGGCCCCGGCGACCACGGAGGCGGGCATCGCTGACAGGTAAGAGGTGTGCAGCCCATCTGAGACACTGCAGAGCCCACTATAGAGAGTCTATGGTGGGCTCTGCAGGGTCACTTTCAGGTGGGCTGTTTGGTATATCAGGTGGGCTCTGCAATTGGCATAACTAGCATACAAAACGTTGCTATGGGGCCCTGTGATTTCTAGTTACGCCCCTGCATTGAACTATCACTTTCTCAAACAATTCATCCCCACACAGCTACCTCCTCATGTATCAATTGCCCCTCCCTTTTGGATTGTAAGCCCTCAGGGGGCAGGGCCCTCCTTACCATCTTGTCTTGAATTGTATTGTGATTGTAATGTCTTCCTTATATTGTAAAGTGCTGCACACACTGTTGGTGCTCTATAAATCCAGTATAATAATAATAATAATAATAATGTAAAGTTCCAATGTGTTTGTACAAAGTGTCAGTATCTTATATAAGAATAAAGTGATTGGGTCTACACACATTTTACTTATTCTAGAAAGAAAGAGAGGGGCGAGTTATGACACAGAGTATCCAATCAGAATTCATCTTTATATCTATGTGACTTTGTTAAACTCATGTCAGTGAGAGGAGGATATGAAAAATCTTCTAGAGACACAATGTAACCTGGAGGAAAGTAAGATTTATGTATTAGACACTCAATGATTTGAAGGTATTGCATCAGCTGCTGAGCCCGGATGGGTGATATGAAGAGCGGGTGCGGCTTTAAGGGGGTTTTCCAGCATCGGGTGACTTTAATTTACAGCTGAGCTGCAGGAATTAAGGAAGATCCATCACAGCGCAACCTGAAAAGAAGGTCACGGTGTACATTGATAACGCATACAGAACAAATATACTCTGCAGCGCCATACCTTCCTATTATTCCTCTCGTGCAATTTGATACAGCAAATAAAGTGCAAAGTGAAATCAAATTTACACCCAACAATTCCTACAAATTCCTCCTGTATAAAACAATCTCAATAAAAAGCCGGGCGTTCAATATAAACATCAAGTCTGAACATACTCCTGTGTGCTCCTTGTGTCTGTGCGCAGTGTTCCTTATAACATTCATACAAATGGGGCTGTCGTCAGTCTCATTGTCACAGGTCGGCTAGAACTATGAGGTGAGTGAAAAGCACTCACCTCATAGTTCTCCTTTAAGCTGAAAATGGAAACTTTGTATTTAAAAATGTCATTAGCATGTTGATTGGTAGAGTTGCCACCTTTGTTCAAGCAAAACCCAAACACTCTAGCGCTGCACAGCTTTTTCTTTTTTAGAATATACAGAAGAGAACGAAAAGAGACAGCCAGGAGAGAGAGAGCGAGGAGAGACAGCCAGGAGAGAGCGAGGAGAGACAGCCAGGAGAGAGAGAGAGGAGAGACAGCCAGGAAAGAGAGAGAGGAGAGACAGCCAGGAGAGAGAGTGAGGAGAGAGAGAGCCAGGGAAGAGAGTGAGGAGAGACAGCCAGGAGAGAGGGTGAGGAGAGACAGCCAGGAGAGAGAGCGAGGAGAGACAGCTAGGAGAGAGCAAGGGGAGAGAGCCAGGAGAGAGAGTGAGGAGAGACAGCCAGGAGAGAGAGCCAAGAGGAAATTAGTTGGGAGGCCTTAACAGCAATGTAACGGAGGTATATACACTGACGAGCAATGTAACGGAGGTATATACACTGACCAGCAATGTAACGGAGGTATATACACTGACCAGCAATGTAACAGAGGTATATACACTGACCAGCAATGTAACTGAGGTATATACACTGACCAGCAATGTAACGGAGGTATATACACTGACCAGCAATGTAACGGAGGTATATACACTGACCAGCAATGTAACGGAGGTATATACACTGACCAGCAATGTAACGGAGGTATATACACTGACCAGCAATTACCTTAAAATGATGGAGATTTCTGAATTAGCATAGATACAATATTTGCTGGATTACAGTAGATTTGTTTCACTTTTTTCCTGCAATGCCTCTTAATAGTAAATACACGAGCTCCCATCCTCAGAAATCTTTAGATAGCTACTTACAAATTAAAAGCTTCATATACGCCAACCTGAAAGGCAACCTTTTGTCATATATGGACCGCTGGCAGAAAGACCTGAATCTCGACCTTTCAGAAGATACCTGGTCCCAGATACGGACCTCCACTAATCCCAGTTCAATGTGTGCCAGAGTCTTGGAAACGAATTACAAAGTACTTCTTCGCTGGTACATCACCCCCTCCCAGGCTCAACACTTGCCGGGTTGTACAGGTTCATGCTTTCGTGGTTGCCCTGACAGCAGCACATATATCCATGTGTGGTGGTCATGTCCTATCGCCCAAGCATTCTGGTCTAAAGTATTCAAAATGCTCTCCACCCTCGCAGGGGTGCATGCTCCACCAATGTCACAAACGGCACTGCTTAACGTCAAACCCACAAACATACCTTACCTCAAATTTAAATTGGTCCTTCACATCTTCACAGCTGCTAAACACACCATAGCCAGTTCTTGGTTCACTGATAGACTCTCATTCCAGGCCTTTAAGAATAGAGTTCACTGGATTTTCACTAATGAGAAACTTACAGCACGCCTAATGGACCAAACCCAAAAATTTGAAACAATATGGGAACCTTGGGTAAAGCATTTCCTCCCACCTTTCTTTGATACCCGCCTACTGACCCTGTAATATGGGTTCTTGAAACCCGGACACAGCATTCAAATCCCGTACTGTCCGGGTAAATCCCGGACAGGTGGGAACCCTATTGATGGGGGAGGGGGGAGCAACCAGAGAAAGCCCATATATGCATATTAAACTTCACCTCTAAGTCAGAATTGACATCATGGTATACAGGAATTTGAAAGCATTGTACACAATATTTCTATCAGCATTCAAAGACAGCACTTTACGTTCACAGTAGAAGCCCGAGATTTGCAATATTGGGAGTTTTCAATTTCCCCAAATTGTGGCAGAAATCAGGACTATTTGGTGTATTTTTGCCATTATTATATATATTATACAGGATTTATAGAGCGCCAATAGTTTGCACAGCGCTTTACAATATAAGGAAGACATTACAGTCACAATACAATTTAAGACAAGATGGTAAGGAGGGCCCTGCCCGTGAGGGCTTACGATCTAAAAGGGAGGGGCAAGTGATACATGAGGAGGGAGCTGCGCGGGGATGATTGTTTGAGAAAGTGATTGTTCAGTGGTTAGGGTGAGGTGAGATAGGCTTCCCTGAAGAGATGCAGTTATGGCAAACTGCATTGCAGTCAGTAGGGCAGGGAAACGTAAGGTGCTTTTTGTGATTGTTAAGAGTGCAATGGGCTTAAAATAGCTCCTGAGGGTTACACATGCTAATGTTTTACTATCCTGGACCCATCCTTGTGCCAAAAATAGCCTCCTGCCTGTCTCATGCTAATAAGCGATGAAAATCCCCATTGTGTGCGTGAACCGCTATCAGCTATTGCCCCCGAAACAGGAGCTTCTACCGGTCCATTTGGGTGTATTTACAAAACGCGTGTGCGTATCACTGTTTGCATGTATGTGTGCGCAGCTGTTTCACGGTGCAGCTGCCAATTTCTCCCGCTCTACCAGTAGCTCCGGGTCTGTCTAAGCTTGTTCTTCATGACACGATTTTAGGAGCCATCCAAAATCTATAATTATCATGACAAGCTTGTCTCAACGCCTCCCTCCCTGAGCCCTTCCACCCCTGTAATCAAGATTTAACCCCTTCTAAGCAACAGGTGTCCCGCCACTCACCGGAACAGATTGCTATACACAGAGTTTTCATTTGATGCGGGTAGTGTGGACGATATCCTAGGCTGGTATACAGATAATCTATGCGCAGTATTTTATCATATACGCTGATTATTATGACCACCTGACGTTTGTAGGCAAATTAGCTATAATTTTGCGCTGAAGTTGCTAGAGGGCCAGACCATTATAAACAGGGAAGCAGGTTGTTTACCACGACAGTAGAAGTGATTTGTTTCTGAAGATACGGGGAAACAACGCGATTTAACAGCCTTTGAACGTGGGATGATTGTTGGCGCTCGGAGCCATGGAGCGAGTATCAGCAAAACAGCAGAATTCGTTAAATGTTCAAGAGCCGCTGTTGTTAAAGTGTTTAAAGACCGGACTGTCAGCCGAAAATCTGGGTCTGAGCGTGCGGATTGTGGCCGTCAGCGACTAGTCAATGTTAGGGCAGAACGGAGAGTGGCAAGACTGGTACAAGACAACAGAAGGACAACAGTGCCGTGTCAGATTCCTCGCATCACCTTTCAACATCTCGTGGAGTCACGAGGCGGCCAAACGAAGTCATCTCGTGGTCCAACGAAGTACTGATGGGGTGGTCATAATAATCTGGCCACTCAGTGTATGTGAATGTTATAACTAGGGATGAGGTATGGATATGCCACCACCTTGGGTCCAAGCAGTGGCGTAACAATAGCCACAGCAGCCCATGCAGCTGCTATGGGGCCTGGGCGTGGAAGGGGGCCCCATTAAGGATGGCAGAAGTTGCTGTTGACACCCTGTACCCCCTGTGACATTTCCCATCAAGAAGAGCTGACATAAGGAGGAGACAATGCAGACAGCTCTCCTGCATCCTGGCTTTCATTGACAGTAGGGCGTTTGCTGAGGGACCCCATCAAAAGTTTACCAAGGGGTCCCATGATCTAAAGTTACACTGCACCGTAACAAACCTAAAAATGCACCTTCATTTTCGTTCACACAGAGCTCCACAATTCACCAATGTGTTGTGATGTGCTGCAACACTGGTACGTAACTTTGGGGTGCCCTTCAAAATTATTTGTGTTGCCCCTTCTCTCATTTCAATATATCGGTCACCTCACACTCATAACGCTTCAAGAACATGCTCGAGCCTTCATTTTTACTGCAATATACCTTCATTTGAAACATTTCTGGCATGAAAAGTCTTCTCTACAGCTCGCTGACTATAGCAGAGTTCAGTAGAAAAGAAAACAAGGGTTTTGGGGGGTTTCAATGGCATTTGCAATAGTTTGGGGGTTCGGTTACATTTTTTTTTTTTTTAAAGTTTGTAACTTTTTAAACTTTTGTTTTATATCTCCGATTACAATATGTAGAGTAGCGGAACAATCGCCATAGCGCCGCTATGGGGCCCGAGGCACAGGGGGGGCCGGCCAGGACATCCCCCTGATGCCGTGCGGGCCGCTGCCGCCTGGGTCGCTATGGCATATCAGGCTGCTGACTGTCACTGGCGGCTGTGAGGGGGAACACGCCGCTGTCCAGATCACTGACAACCAGCCGCTGCTGAATCAGTGGCAGCCAGCAGCTGCGGAGGAGGAGGCTGGGCCCAGCGTCGGCAGTGAAGGAGGAGGCGGGACCTGGCGACGGAGGAGGCAGGGCCCACCAGCAACCGTGGAGGAGGAGGCAGACAGCGGATCGGGGCTAACAGCTAAGAAGGTTCGACTAGCCCACCTGAGACCCTGCAGAGCCCACCATAGAGATTATATGGTGGGCTCTGCAGGGTCACTCTCAGGTGGGCTCTTTGGGATATCAGGTGGGTGTAACTAGAACCCACAGGGCCCCATACAAAATTTTGCTATGGGGCCCTGTGATTTCTAGTTACGCCCCTGAATATGTATACCCTTTTTTTTACTATTACATTTTTGACATTGTGTTCATTAACGTGTTATCATTTTCTTATATATTTCCTTTTCTTCCTCATTCTTCTCACACCGGCCATTTTTACAGATTACTATATCTCCCTTTACTTCCTGGAACTCTTTCACACGTGACTAGGACATGTGACCATGCACATCATCTCGAGGGAAGCAAAATGGCTTTCCCTGAGATCTCGTGCGATTACAGATGAGATTTCCCGGCAATGTTCTGCCGATGTCACCTTCCCAGGATGCAACGCTTGGGCACAGATTACATCACTAATGCCCAAGAGGACCAGGAAGTGGGAAAAACAATAATTGTAAGTAAAAGAAAAATATGTTTGTTTAGCTAATGAACATAAATGATTTTATATCAGCATGCAGAGCTGCACACTGATGTGACTTGTAGTGAAAGGGGGTAAAGGTCCGCTTTAAGAACACATGTGTTGCCTTAGGATGTGCAGGGGAAAAAATAAGGCAAGAACATATTTTTCTGCAAAAACTTCCACTCTCAATGCGCGTACAATTGTGATACATCAAAAAGGATTCCTAGAGCTCTACGGGGTAAATAGACAGTAAAAACTTGTTAATAGGGAGGGGAGAAAGGGGGAGGAGTCACTGTTCTGACTCATTCACTTGTCTGTGTAGCTTGAGTTACTGAGCGCTGTGAACAACAAGGAACAAAGGAGAAGAATATGTGGGGAGGGAGCCACCTGTTGGCTAAATATAAAGCAAATGTGCAAAGTTTCATATTTTCCTGATTAAAATTGTTTTGTAGTCCTGACAACAAAAAGAAGTAATACGTAGAAGGCCACTATACTTTCCCTTTCAGTTGCGACTGGGCCCCTGCACCTTGTGAGAACCCATAGGGCCTCTGTCTCCATGTCTCCCCTCCATCCTTTTCCCGGGCACATTGACCCATTCCAGTATCCCCTTGGTTATTAATATATCCTCTCTACAATGCAGGAAGTATATTGTGCTCTTGCCCTCCCTCTGTTGGGCTGTCCGCCACATAGGGAGTACTCAGCATGCTATGTTTCACTATAGGGGAACATGTGCCTGACACCACTTGCTCCGCAAAGGAGGGGTCATCAGAGCAGTTTATCCGTCGACCTATTAGCATGCCTGTTGGTGGCCTCCAAGGTGAACATCTGGGGTCATAATGAAGATTTCACATAATGCTGGGGGGGTTGTGATGGGGACAGGAAACACCTTGCATGAGGAATAGTAATAGGTCTCCCATGCAGTCGCAATACTTCCCAGACTGCATTTGCTGAATAATTTTTACTTGTCTAGAATTGTACACTTTTTCTGCCCACGTGAACTATCCCTTTAATCCGACATACTTATAGCCGTAGGTACACGCAGATCAGTAGATTGTAGAATCGTTAATCATGGAGGAATCTGACTGTATTTGGCAAGTTACATTGTATTACCAGAGGTCTACAAGTGAGCATGCCTATTAATCATTATTTCATTTGAGTGACTAAACACCGGTGTCTCCAGTCATCCTGCTTAGCAGATTTTTTTTTTTTGACCAAAGACAGAGGCGTCAAGCAAAGGGCAGCCAAAGGGTTTTACCGCTTCTAATTTCTCACCTGGAGACTGTTTTTTGAGGGCCAACAAGTTCACTGAGGTTCCGAGGGACTGTAAATTCCCCATTCATTGCCCAATATGTAGTTAGCCTTATAAAATGTGTGCAAAAGCTGCAAAAATAAATACATTCTGTGAATTTCTTTATGGTAACTGTATCTGTCTTTATGTTAGCTTCCTGTTGCAAGCCCAGCACTGCAAAGTGCACACAGTGATAGGAGAGGAGAGCTCACGTAAGACCTCCTCATCCAATTACAGGCTGGGGTGAACCCTGACCAAACTTCCTGTCTACATGCACTGCAGTGATGGTCACATGGCATTTTTAGGGCAGGCTTGTGATGGTGACAACAGTCAGGGGACCATTTCTGTACAATGTGTATTGGTATGGCTGCTTGTAATATTCATCAGGGGGCCATGTAATAGGGTGACAATGCAAGGACACAACTAATATACAGGGACAGGGTGTTGCCACCCTATAACAGGAATAGCCTGAACAAGGACCTCCATGGCAGGATCACCAGGGATTATTTGAATAAAAGCTGCACATTTAAAAATATTAAAAATCACCTTTGACCTGACAACATATTAAAGCTTATAGAAGGTTTTAGTGATTGGGGTTGCTTATGCTTTAAACATCAAAGGTATCCTGTGCACAGAGCAAATGATAAGGGATATTGCATGAGGCAGGGGTCAACGCTTTGCCCTGTTTGCTTGCAATGAGGGGCACGGTTGGTGCACTTTGCTGCTTGCGGGAGCCTATTGGATGCCATGAACCAAGTGAGCTCTCTGTTGGTATTAAAATTCTGGTGCATTGATGCATTATTGGATGCTAGCGTAGCCACCTATAGTGCAGCACAGCTTCAGGTGAAACATGTTAGTGTATAGAGATCCTTAGATTATGTCCATACCAACATCGCCTTCCATAATGGTGTAAAGAGTCAAAATAGTTGCAGGGTTCTTCATAACTATCCTAAGTGGGGTAACAGCCATTAGGAGGCACAGAGGTAAACGTTAAACAGCTCAAAGCAAACACTTTATACATGGATTCTTTTTTATCTGTCCCTTCTGCACAAGGAATTTACAGTCTGATGTCCCTACCACACTCATTGGCATAAGGGTAGGATTGGGTAGATACCACTGAACCTACCCATACTTTCTTTGTGTATATGTAGTGTGAGGAACCCACATAAACCATGTGGAGAACATTGGAGACAATTCTCCCAGTGGGAATCAAACCAAGAACCCCAGCACTGCAAGCAAGGCTGGATTGTCCACTAGGCACATTAAGCACTGTTCACAGGTCCTGCAGCATTTAGAGCCCACAAAAAAAGTTATTGCCAGCTACCAGCATCATGTCTTCTTGTAAACTTTTTTGACCTTTACATCTTCTTGGGCTTTCCTAAACAGCCAAAGCCCACATTGGAGGGGGCTATATTAAGGATTGAACATATCCTGTCCCGTTCTGGGAAGGCACATGCAGCAGGAAGAGATACAGTATAAGCTTCCCCAAAGGGGCCACCAATGCCTACATTGACTCTTTCTGTGTTGCATCGCTACAGGGATTACCTCGGTGATCACATGGTCATTGTCATACTTTCCTCTAAGGGCCCGGGGAAGAGAGCTGTTGATGTAAGTGGCATTATATGGCAGGTGAGGCTCACTCTGACCAAAAAAGTCATACAACTTGGCACTTGGGATTCAATTTGTATTGGTAGTCACAAAAAGTGACTTCCAATGGGCTTCAGGGGATAAGGGCACCCCCACTTCTTTGGGGTTCTATAGGATGGTTGATGCTGCAATCCCTTGGTTGATGTGACTTGCCAGTGTGTACCAAACTTAGCTGTGGGGCAATCCAGCATGGACTGCAGCATCAACCTTCCCCCAGAGCCCCGAAGAACAGAGAGTTCCCTAAATAGGTAGACTATATTTTTATATGGCTACCAATCAAAATTAGAACTTAACTACCAAGCCGTGTGGCTCATTGTCCAAGGTGGTTGATACTGGAATCAATGTTAGAGCTAGAGCTCATCCCTGGGTTGATGTGACTTGCCCGGTGTGTACCACTCATCTGTGGGGCAAACCAGCATGGATTCCAGCATGCACCAGAGCCCTGAAGAACAGAGATCCATAGTTCCCAAATGTGAAGGTTATATTTTTATGTGGATACCTATCAAAATTAGAACTTAACTACCAAGCGGTGTGACTCATTGTCCAAGGTGGTTGATGCTGGAATCCATGTTGGAGCTAGAGCTGATCCCTTGGACTTGCCCAGTGTGTAGCACTCTTAGCTGTGGGGCAATCCAGCATGGATTCCAACATGCACCATGCCCTAGAGCCCTGAACAGAGATCCCTAGTTCCCAAATGTGTAGGCTCTATTTTTATGTGGATACCTATCAAAATTGGAACTTAAATACCAAGCCGTATGACTCAATGTCCAAGGTGTTTCTCACCCAGCACCTACTTTGCTGAAGAACCATCACCCTGACTTGTTTCTCCATGAGCTGAGCAGCAAGGGACCTACAATTGGGTCTTACACGCCACTACCATTCAAATCCTCCAACTATGAATTCCAACCATCCAGACGGATCGTCCAGCATCACCTCTCACACCAAGGACAGAGATGTAAGGGAGCCAGTGGGGAATTTAGTGTTGAGGAACTGAGAAGCCAGGTCCTTACACTGTTACTTTGTGTTTCCGTGAGACATAAGAGCACTCAACATAAACAGTTAAACTGCTTCCACTCAAACACAATTAAGGAGGAAAAAAATTATCACGTTAAATACCTCAAATTCCTAAAGCCTTTACATATATAACTGTGAATTCTACCAAGTCCTGAATCATAAAGACAGCTGGGCAGCTAGAGTTGGCAGGTAAAGGAAAAATGCACCACCTTAAAGGGGAAGTATAATGGTTTTTAATCCAAATATTGTTGTTTTTTTTATTTATTAACATTTACAAATTTATAAAGCGACGTCTTACATCGTTGACCTCTTCTGCACCACCAGCGTCCCAACAGCACAAGTTAGTGTGGGGGTGTATTTGCAAAATTAACTGCACTTTAGAGTAGGAAATTGCTGCCTCTTCTTAAGTGATCTAGAAAGGGTTCAATGGACACCTTTCCCGCACATCATGTTGCAAGTTAAAGGTACACGCCAGTCAAAACTGAACATGAAGCATCGGGATGCATATAGCTTGCCTAGTCTAAGTGCTAAGAATTTGAATTTTCTTTAGGTTTTTTTGATATTGATTACTGTCATGCAAATGTCCATCCTGCTGCCTATTGTCAGTAATCTGTTGATCTGGGAGCATCTTTTGTTATGCTTTTCCCACCCACAGCCATGCTATGAAAAGCCTGATGCATCAATGAGTACCTTTAAGTTGCTCACGTCCACCAATCAGATCCAAATCTTGGGTGTGTGGCCATGATTTGAAGATACAGCAAGCAGAGAGCTAAGTTGCACAGCCCAGGTTTCAAAGAAGACTCTCCGGATCATGTGTGAGCAATTGTATGAAATCTGCCTCTGGTGCATTCCAGAGAAGTCAGATTAGGATGAGCAGCAGAGTGACTTCAAAATGTATGTCGGGGCAAATGAAACAGAAACATATTCAGTACATCTCTCAGTACCTTGCTGCCCTGAAATCCCAATGAGCATTGTCAGTCCTGCCCGCTGAACTACAGAACTACAATTCTACTGCTGCCTTGTCTTCCTGGAGCCTGTCCACACACAGTGTAGGGAAAAGGTTCTAGGGAGATGTAGATCTGGGGGCATGTTTTCGTCAATAGTCCCCACCTACCGGCAGCTGCCCCTGGAAGAATTTTAAGAAATGAAAGCTGTTTTTTTGCTGTAGGAACGAGGTAAAGGAATGATTGTGGGACATGATCTAGAGTGTGTGTGTGCAGTGGCGTCACAAGTGGGGTTGGCCCACAACCGGGTGACACCATTTGAGGGTGACACCAAAATGACTGACAGTCATTTTGGTGTCACCCCCTGAAAAGTCAGGTACTCTGTCATGCACCGAGAGCCCGACAGTTGCTCGAGAGAGAGAGAGGAGGGGACCCGGCGGCATACCTTATCCCGAATGTCCCCTCCTCTCTCCAAGATGGACTCCGGCAGGTAACAGCGGTACGTCGTCAAGCGCGTATGCGATTACGTCACTGCGGGGTGTCACCCAGTTTTTTTTTTAGGCAAAGTAGTGCAGAAGTCAAAACTACTTTCCTCCATTCCAGCGATGCGCTGGCAGGAATCAATAAGATCGCCCCGCGTGCGCGATTACATCACCCGGTAACCGCTCGGCCTCGGGATGCCCCTGATCATGGATGCCTCCATGATGAAGGAGTGGTTCCTTCATCAGGCAAACATTTGGTCACTATGTTTGCCTGATGAAGGAACCACTGATGGTTCCGGAACGTTGCTGTCCAATAGCGCCACCATGTATTCTTAACGTCTAAATAAAGGTGCTTTGACACTTTAGACCTGGTGTATGGTTCCTGGTGTCATGGATCTACAGGGCGCCATCCACTGGTATGCCAGCACCCACTTTATTGTGTTAGGATTCTGGTTTGGGGTGCGGGGGGATACATGCTTTTATCTTCCCATTGAGACACATGCTCTTGTGACAACGATCTAAGTGGTGAATTCCCCTCACTTTGGGACTTCTTTTTACTTCCTGTTGCACCTCCAAGGCAAGAAGTCAAGGGAAATCTTCCCAGTGGCACAAAGACAGTACACTTCCGTACACTATCCAAGAGAAGTTTTGACTCTACATATGCTTGAGGTTGGGTTGAAATTGGTCTCTGAACACTTTGCAGCACCTGATGTTTGTTTATTGTTTATTTATTTGTTTATTGCCAAGTCCCCGCTGCCAGAGAAATAAGAGGAGAGGAGCTGCCTTTACCGTTCCTCTGATGTGAACTCTGAGGATACATGTTCACACTGTGTGCAGGCACAGAGGGGTTAATTTAAAGCTCATTTACTACTTATTAGGAATATAAAGTATATAGATATCTGAATGTTGATAACCTGGCTACAGGTCCACTTTAACCAGTTACAGACACTGGGTGTGCTACACATGCCCAGAAGACTTCATTGTGATACACAGAGCTTGTATAATCCACCATGTCCTTCTTCCCTGATGTCTTTCCCCCCTCCCACTTGCCAGCAATGTCTGGCTGTCAAATGACAGCCGGGAATTGCTGTGTAAATGCAGCAGCTGCTGTCAAAATGGATAATCTGACACAGTGCTGATAAACACTGTTCAAATTCAAGATAGAGAGATTAAGGGCTTGTTCACAACAGATCTGCAGATGCGGTGCTATGTGTGCAGTGCGTTTTTGACGTGTTTTCGGCGCGTTAATGACACGTTTTTGACGCGGGGGAGTGGGGCTGTCAGTATGTTAGCTGCAGTGCGGTGCATTTTTGATGCGTTAATGCGTTTCAGAACCGTATCCGGACCGGACAAAATGTGACATGCAGTATTTTCTCTGTCTGGACCGGAACGGACTGCACACGTGAGAACTGTAACCCATAAAACACATAGGGAGACATCGGGATACATTTTGGGTGCAGGAGCGTACGGATCAGGTCCGGGCACAATCCGGACGTCGTGTGAACAAGCCCTAAAAGTAATACTGTTACTTTGGTATTTACTGTGTTACCATCATCTACAGATGGGGTGAGCTTCAAGCTGCATACGTTATCAGCTAAAGCAACGTGTCAGCAAGCTGCATAGAAGGACCCTTGCATAATAATAATAATAATAATAATGATAATAATAATAATAATGATAATAATAATGATAATAATGATAATAATGATGATTAAAAAAAAGTTGTTCTTTTTTAAGTTTATTTCTATTTGTTCCCTTATTAACCCTCAGTTCCTCTAATGAGCCCATATTAACTCCTTCCTCCCCTTCTCCTCTTACTTTCCTGCTGTTTTTTTATTTTTTTATTTGTTTGTTCATATTTTTGAACCCTTCATTTTTAAACTTTTTATCATTTGTTAACTTTTTATCATTTGTTAATTTGTCTTAAATTGTCTTTTTTTTATTTGTTAACTTTTTAGTGTGACGTGACCAAATGTTCAACATTGAAAAAAACCCACATATTTATTTCCTTTTCCAATAACTTTGCGATGCTTTGTACCAGAATCATGAATGTCATTTTAAAAAGGACAAAGCATTAAATAAAATGTATACTTTTTTTATCTACAGTAACACTAACATTGATCAAAGTAATTTAAAAAAGTGCATTTTTTTTCTAGTTTTTTTTTTAGTTTTGTTGCATTTTTTTCTGTCTAAAAAAAAAAAATGTGATGATTTTTGCAAGACAATTAAAAAAAAACAAACAAACCTTGTTTATCTTAAAAAATAATATATGTTTCACTTTGTTATCTTATGTAATGTCAAAGTTGTTGCCAAATAAACAGGCCCAAAGCAGAAATGTAAGAATTGCTCAGGTCCATAGGGTGGGGTTGCCAACTTTTCTTTCAGCGGAAACCCGAACATTCTAGCGACGCACAGAAATGTTTTTGGAAGAATGAGTCGCGGCTTATTCATATGTAATTAGCACCACCCATTAATATGTAAATACCGCAGTTGAGACTATTTTCAGTGGGGGGCCAGTAGCCCCTATCTTAATTTTGGTTGCCCCTGCCTGTCTGACATCATGTGTCCGGGTCTCAGATGCCATGAAACCCGGACACAGCATTCAAAACCCGAACTGTCCGGGTGAATCCAGGACAGGTGGCAACCCTAATATAGGGACTGTAAAGGCCTGAGAGCTAAAGTGGCTGAATACAGAGATGATAGATTCTCATACAGAGGGATCTTTATTCGGCTCAGTACAATTAATCTGTCTCAAGAGATATCAGCCACCCGGCATCTCGGGTGTTGGTGGGAAGCTGGGGAGGAGAGTGGGGAACGTCCGTTCGCTGATCTCCTACCCATTCTATGGGACCAGGAGCGACTCGTATTGTATCACTTCTGGTCCCAGAACTCTCATTGCTCAGCTCCTGAAGCCCAGCTATAAGTTATTGAAGTGCAATCTGCAATTCAATAGCTTATTTAAAGTGTAAAGGTGACGCTAGGGGTCTTTTGGACCCCCAGTATCACCTTAAAGAGTACCTGTCACCACCATCTGCTATCACATAGGAGGGCTGATAAGCCCCCCTATGTGATAGCAATTAAAGTAAAGTTTAAAAAAAAAAACAGTTTTAAAAATTATATTAAATAAATTAAATGTAAAAATAATGTAAACATTTTTTAAAAGTCCCCCACCCCCCTGCGAGCATGCGCGTCGTCATAAAAACGCCTACGTACAAAAACGACGATTGCACATGTTGGGTATCGCCGCACACGCACAGAGTGAGAACAATCATTCTTTGGCCAATATTTACGCGTATTTCTCAAAAATGATGATCTGTAGGGGCTTCTAATCGCGTCGTCTATGGACTTTTTGGGGTACTGAATTCTGTTGCCGTTTCACAGACGCACACCATTTTTAACCCGGGCATGTTGGGTATCTATGTACTCGTTGTAACCTCGTCTTTTATCTTTTACAAAAAAAAAGGGTTTTATATTGTGTTTTGGAGCACTAAGTTTAACTTAAGTGCATTTTTCAATAAATGTTTGGGTTTGATAATAAGTTGCGTAAATGTCGTGCAAAAATGTGCAACTGTCGCCATTTTATTCTATAGGGTCTCCGCTTTTTAGATAATATATAATGTTTGGGGATTTTAAGTAATTTCCACGCCTAAAATGCGGATTATATCATGTAAACAAACATTTTTAAAAAGCCCTTTGTCTTTAAGGGCCCATTCACACCATGTCCAGATCAGATGCAGTACGTTACATTTTTCTTCCGCACCAAAAATGCATTCCAATGCATTTGTATGTGATTTTTGGGCTCTGTTCACACCAGTCCAGTCCGTTCCAGTGCAGGAAAAAAAAATGCTGCATGTCACATTTCTCCTGGACTGGAATGCACCCGAACGCGTCACAAACGTGTCACAAACGCACCGCACCGCACTGGAATGCAACAGAAGCTCTGACATGGAGCAAGAAGAGATAACATTTGCATAATGACAAGAACCCCCAAATGTAAAAAAAAAAACGCACTGGAACGCGTCACAAACACATCACAAACGCGTCGCAAATGCATCACAAACGCACCGCGTTTGCAGAAACTCGTGCAGATCTGGTCCGGACATGGTGTGACAGGGCCCTTAGTGGTTAAAACATTTAACAGACTGTAAAGAGTATTTACATCAAGTTGATGTTAAGGAAGTTATGATAACAAAGCATTACATTCCCTTTAACTGATTCATACCTTCAGTAGAAATCTTCATTATCTTACTGTCAAAATATTTCTAGGAGAAGGTTGTGATGGAAGCAGCCATTTTCTGACTCCGCCCCCTAATAGAAGAGGTATGGTGTATCATGACACGTACTTTTTCACGCTTAACTGAGCTTTCCATTATTTTCTTTCGCTAAATACATTCCAGGTACTTTACAAAAGAAAGGTGTTCAAAGTCTTGCAGTTCATTTTGATTAGAAAGCAGCCACAGAGTAGAAAAGCCTGTCCCCTGCCTTGTGTAAAGGAGGAGCCTTGCTCTTTGTGTGGAAGCAGCCGTCTCTCTGCAGAGGTCTGATACGCCCCCTGCTCAGACTAAACAAGAGTTCTCCAAGGGAGCAGCATGAGCATTGCTGATTGGAGAGCTCTAGTTCTGAATCAGCAGTGAGTGTGTTGGACCTCTGCAGAGAGAGCGCTGCTTCCACACAGTGAGCAAGGCTCCTCCTCTACAGCATGCTGGCAGGGGGCGGTTTCTCTAGTCAGGCTGTGGCTGCTTTCTAAAGGAAAATGAATCGTAAGTAATTGAATGCCTTTTGTTTTGATGCAACCGGAAAGATTTAAACTGAAAGTTCCCGACACTAATGTCGGGATCCGTCCCAGCTGCAGCGGTCTCAGTATACCGCGAGCTGTAGCTCTCCATATACTGAGCTTTGGGTGACGGGAGGACGCTAGTTTGCGTTCTCCCGTGACCCTTAGGAGAACTATGGGGAAAAGCCCTGACCCCATGGTTCTCCTTTAAATAAAAATACCTTTATCACAGGACTAGAGCGAACCCCTTCCCTCCTCTCTGTTTAACTTCGCTCTGCTCTCGTTCCCTCTCTTCATAGGTGTGTTTCCATGACAGTGCCTCTGGCAATAACACAGCTAGATGTGGCATTAAATAAATCATTTTGGGATAAGAGCCATCGAAACGGTTTAGATGAAGCTTTATTTGGCAGGGGCGGAGGAGGAGGAGGGGGGTGGGGGGAGGCCGTGAATCGGAGCCAGGATATCTGGATCGCGGATCACCTTAGATAATAAATTGTGTACAATTGCAGGTTCTGGCTGGAATAGCACGACTTTGGAAGGGTGGCTTAAATTCTTAATAGATTTAAAGAGTTCAAGTTTCGACACATACCTGCTTCCCCCTGACTGGATCTGACCCGTGTAATGAAAACCCTCTATGCACTTCCCTGTCCCCAGCACCCGTGCTGAGCAGAGCTCAGGAAGAAGACAGTACCATTCCAATTTTTTGGGAAATTCAGGTTTCTGTGTCCTGCAACAATTCCTACGAAGGAAATGACCTGAAAATATGTTGTATCTTTAGAGAATTTGTCTTAAAGGCAAACCACAATCTTTTCTTTCAAAAATAATTTCGTCCTTTCGTAGTTTTAAGCATTTGTTTTTATTGTTGTCTGTGTCCCCATTGGGAAGATTTACACTCACTTCCTGTGTAATCACCAGGACAGGAAGGGCAAAAGAACTTCAACAAACAAGACAAAGGTTTCTATTGATCTTAGGCACAATCTAAAACAATGAAAACATGTTTAGGCTGAAACTGGAGCTTAAAGTGTATCTAAACCCAGGAACAAAAATGTAAAATATTGCAATTACCAGACCTTGGATGTGGTTGCTGTGCTCGTCTTTTTTTCCTTTATTTTCACCTGGTGATCCTACTAGTTACACAATTCCTTAGGGTGACAACGCTTACTCACTGTATCTTATCTATGGAGGAGCAGTGTTGTCACGCTATGATGTTTTATTATATATATATATATA
>NW_017308646.1:66708-80689 GCF_000935625.1 Nanorana parkeri | reverse complement strand
TTAAGGAAGGATCAGCTGATTTTGAAAATGAAGTGCTGCAAAATGGGTTATACAGCTGACCGAGTCATACAAAATGTTGCCCTTTTGTATCATTTTAGTAACCAGATTGTAGCTGGAAAAACTGCAGTTACATTTTTCACGACATCAGATATTTTAAAGATTTCAACACTTTATAAATATGTTTTTTTAGGGCCGTGCAAATAACGATTCATTTCTCGATTAATCGTTAATCTTTTTGATCAATTAAAATGTTTTTGATCGATTACATTTTTTAAAAAACTTTCTGCACGAGCGCCAGCAAAGGCATTGGCCTATACACATACGGCACAGCAATGAAGTAATAAAATGAACTAGGATCACACTAATCCAGCACGTTATCATTCTGAGTTACCCCACTCAAGCGGCGGCCATATTGAGTGGGGCACGTGAGATTAATAACGTGCTGGATTAGTGTGATCCTAGTTCATTTTATTACTTCATTGCTGTGCTGTATGTGTATAGGCCAATGTAGTTGGATCTGTATGTGCGTTATCATTAATCGAACACGGAAATTTTAATCAGTAACAGCCCTAGTTTTATTCAAATATTGACAAAGAAGAAGTGATGCTCCCAGTACTATATTATTATAAAATAGAATACTTTTTTTTATTAGTAGGGATGCACCAATATTGTCTTTTCGGTATGGAGTACGAGTACCGATATTTTTTTTTTTCCAGTACTCGCCGATACCAAATACAGATACTGGATGTCCAATTAAGGAAGCCGGACGGCGGGTAATGATTCGCCTGGTGACGAGAGAGCATGAAGCCGGCTTTCCGGCCAATCAGGAAGCTGGGGGCAGGTATGTCACCCGGTGGCATACCTTATCCCGCCAGGTGAACCTCCCCTCAATAAGATCGCGGCGCATGCACGATGACGTCGGTAACCACTCCGGGTGACACCCGTCCTCGGGACGCCCCTGCATGAAGGCCCTATGAAGATGTCGGTCTCTTGGATAAAGTGGATGTTGCTTTTAGCAAACTTTTTATTAATACCACCCTCCTCCCTGCATACAGGAGACACTTTCCATTCCAAGATTTACATGGGTGTAAAAAAAAAAAGTGCAGACTCATTCCTCCCAAATGTTTGAATTGTCACCAGAAAAATGAACCAACAGGAAATCTTCCAATGGGGACCCTCCCTCGGGATTTCCCTAACTTTAAAGGGATTTTCTCTCGCTTCCTGTTGCGGCTAAGGGACAGGAAGTAAAGGGAAATCTCCCAAAATTGGACACAGATGACAAAAAAATCTGGTTGCTGCGACCTTCCGTTACTCCATCCAAAATTAGCTTTAGTTCCACTTTAAGAGTCCTCTATTATGAAGTTACTTCTGGCGTTCTACAACTTCCAAATATTGCCGGAACCCTGGGAATCCCTGCTCTAGTAAAGCTTGCCCTTCTCCAGCTCCTGATATCTTGTGGTATACATTGCCAAGGCCACATCTACTCCCGTGTGTGGAGAATGAACATTTCAACACCATTATCAGCTGGAGGATAATATACCCAGCACAGCTGCAGCCTGTCACCCACACAGGGCTGCGGGGAAGACAGCGGAGGGCCGGATCGGGTCATGTCCACGCCAATGTGCTATACGTGGCTCCTGCACACCGGCCATTGGGCTGTGCCTTTATTATATCATTCTGGTGTTTGCGCGCGGTGTGGTTAACTTCTGGGGCAACTTTGGTGCATTTACACTTATATAGTAAGCAGTAGGCTCAGAAATTGGGAGTCAATGAGAGATGGGGGTAGTGCCATGTCATACCAGCAACATTGTATCAAAGATATGCAACAGCTGTAAGTCTGTGCTGTAGTTATCTACAATGATACTGCCCTGGGTGGCTTCAATGATGTTGCTATTGGTCATCTATGGCAGGATTGGATAACATGAGTAGCTGAAGCTGCCAATTCTGTAGTTGTAATACATCAATCCACCTGCTTCCATTGTCACTGATTCTGGAACATGCCATTTGGTGATGGAACACACACAGAAACCCTGATGTAAAAATGCCAATACTAAGATGTTTCTGTCAGCCACTTACAAGATAAAAACCTGCCTTGGAAGTAAATCTGATTGGTGATGCACGATGTAATAAAGGATGAGCGTGCAGTGGCGTCACAAGGGGGGTGCCATTGGAGGGGTGACACCAAAATGACTGATAGTAATTTTGGTGTCACCCCCTATGAAAATTTGGGCACTCGGTCACGGCCCGAGAGCCAGACAGTGTCAGGAGAGAGATGGGGACATTCACCGGGCGGAATGAGGTATTCTGCCGGGTGAGTGTCCCCTCCTCTCCATCACCAAGATGACGTCCATCCTCGGGACGCCCTTGTGAGCCCGCCACTCTCTGTCTCTGTCAACTGGGCTGACCTGGAGTAGTTCCCTGGAGAGCTCAGAGCCATTCAAGTGTATTGCAGTGCTGATAGGAGGAGCGAGCCAAGGGACACAGTGTGCTGCTTCTCCTTTCACTGTCTAAGGCAGGGGTGGGCAACTACGAACATCCAGCTGTTGTGGAACTAAAAGCCCCATGGGGCATTGCAAGTCTCTGATGGCCATAGGCATGACTGCCAGAGGCAGATTTGTAGTTTCACTGCAGCTGGGGGCTGGAAGTGGCCCACCCCTAGTTTAGGGAGAAAACCTGTAAGTGAGAGTGAAGAAGAAACAAAAAATCAGGTATCCTGCCTTTCCAGAAAGGGTGGTTCTCTGTGGCTGAGGTGTGTAACTCTCAGGACTGGATGGACAGAAATATTAATCATTTTGGCGTGTAAAGTACAGTGGCGTCACAAGGGGGGTGCGGGGGGTACGGCCTGCACCAGAGTGACACCATTGGAGTGGTGACACCAAAATGACTGACAGTCATTTTGGTGTCACCCCCTCTAAAAAGTCAAGAACATGGACCGAGAGCCCGACAGTGTCAGGAGAGAGGAGGGGACCCGGGCATACCTCATCCCGCCGGGTGAATGTCCCCTCCTCTCTCTGCCCGCGTCCATCACCAAGATGGCTGCAGGGAAGGCGTTGATTAGATGGCCGTGCATGCACGATGACGTCACGGTGGGCTGTCACCCGGCCTGCGTTCTGGGTGACACCCGGCCTCGGGACGCCACTGGTAAAGTAGCTGTTATCTATGTATTTCATCTGTGCATTTAGATGTCAGTGTCAACATTTTACACCTGGAGGGCCAACATGACTATAGAAAAGCAGCAACCAGACTTTGTTTTTCGGTAGAGCCCCCCTAAGCTCTAGGAAGCCCCGACCAGGGGCACCGAGAATGCAAATCCATATCCCAGCTCTGATGTTGGAGTTTTGGCCCTCCCTCAATCTCTGTGCACGAGCCTCAATGACTTATACAGAGAAGCTTATTGCGCGTCTCTTGTATCAGAGCCCTGATCACCACTGCTGACTACTCGGCAATGGCGGACGCACTTGACATTGTCCCATTGCACTCTGCGCGGATGTGATTTCCTATGGGAGAGATTCTCTATGTAGGCGGTTATGTAGATTTCGGCGCTATGTGAGGGAACGTCTGTTTTTCTTTCTCTAGGTAAATAATAAGCGGCGCTCTTCCTCATGTTGCATGCAGGAGAGATGATCTGTTGGGTAATCCCTGCAGGCCATAGTTCCGTGTAATTTGTCCTTCTTGCACAATCTAATGTGATTCTGCCTCAGGTGGAATTGCAGCGTGTGTAGGTCATGCGTCTTGCTGATAAAGTGTACCTGTCACTTGTACGCGGCTCAGGCAGCCGCTTGGCCAACATTTAGCTGCAGCTACAGTGATGTGATTTGCCTCCTCTGGCCATGCATGCGGGTTTATATGAAGCTGAACTCCGGGCAGATATAAAAACACCATGTAATGCCATTGTGTATTGAAAAGCATGGGGCTGATTTATAACACTTCCACTCTACCAGATGGGTGGATGCCATTCGCATTGGCACTACCGCCACTAAATGGTGCTGAGGAGCAATGGAAATTCCTATACTCCCAGCGCCATCTTTTGGCAGTAGTGCCATGCGAACTGCATTCACCCAGCTCTTCGCTGGGCAGAAAGGTTATACATCAGCCCTATAGTTTAGGGAATCCCGATGCTCCTCAGTGCCATCTAGTGGCAGTAGTGCCATGCCAATGGCATCCATCCGGCTATACGCTGAGCAGAAGAGTTATAAATCAGTCCCGTATTTAGAAAATTCATATGCTCTTCAGCGCCATCTAGTGGCAGTAGTACTATGCAAAACGGCATTCACCCAGCTATACACTGGGCTTAAGTGTTATAAATCAGCCCCATGATTTAGGAAATTCCGATGCGCCTCTAGTGGCAGTAGTGCCAGAGTTGTAAATCAGCCCCTATTATTATTATTTTTAAATCAAGCTAGCATAAGCCTAAATCTGTCTTCATATTAGCCTCCTGTCATCCCCTGCACAGCAGGGAGAGGGAGGGGTCAGAGGTAGCAGCCATTGAGGCATGCAGAGTTGATGACCTATCAGTGTGTGGCTGCTCCTTCACTGTCCAATCAGCAGACTGTGGGCGGGTAGATGACACCAGTGTGTTCCTTAAAGTGTACCTAAGCCGATGAATGCAGTACACCATGCGTTGTGGTTTGCTGTGTTTTTAAATGCATATTTAAGGCCGTGTATGATTTTACTTTATTGAGGTGCCCGGGCAGCCCTTTTATAATGAATGGGCTGCCTTACCGCGACTAATGTTAATCTGTCGGCGTTAACGCATCGCAATGGAATGCTCAGGTGAAAATGGGTGCTCAGTGAGCTGCAAAGGTGAATGAGCCTGAACTCTTGATGTGCTCCTGGCTGCTGCCTGTATGTAGACATGTGTGATTTGTTTCGTTCCGAATCGAAATTCGGACGAAATTTCGGAAATTCGTAGATTTGGAGCATCCGAATTTTCGTAATATAACATATCTGAAAACATCCGAAATTTTGGATTTGGAACGACTTTCGTCTAAATCCTGTGCGTGCGCTGTTAACATTTAAACAGATAAAAACAAATTAAGAAACGGATTTTAATGTCCCTTTAATAGTAAAGACGAGAGCACAGCAACCAGAAATGACAAATGTGCCAATTCTGCTACCCCACCTCAAGTTGAATTTTCGGGAATTTGTCCGAATTCCGAATACGAAATCCGAATCCCGAATCAGAACCGTATACAAATCCGATTCCCGAAACGAAACACATATAGGATCCGAATTCCAAAAAAGAAATAAACAAAATCCGAAACTAAACGAAACAAATTTTTAGCCGCTGCACATGTCTAGCTGCCTGTACTCAGCGCTGCTTATGAATGATAAAGTATTGTGCTGCACTCACTTCTGTTTTATTTCAATAAGAACAACTAAGAGCAAAAAAGTCAATATCATATAATGTATAGGACCAGCTAGCAATGTATTTAATAAGGGTTGCACTGCCCGGCAGAGAAGCTGACTATCTACCATCAATAACATATACAGTACAGTCATGGCTAAAAATATTGGCACCCCTGCTACTGTGCCACGGGCCGGAAACGTCCGGACAATGTTGCGCACAGTGGACACAGGAACATGAAGATCTCTGGAGATGGACTTGTAACCTTGTCCATGCTTTTCCACAATTTGTGTTCTCCAATCCTCAGACAATTATTTGCTGCTCTTTCTCTTCTCCATGCTCCGTGTGGCCCACAGAGACACACAACAGAAAGGTTGGGTCAATTTTTCACCATTTTACCTGGATGGCGTTGTGATTTCTATATTGTCAGCGCCCGGTTATTGATACCGGTGAGTTTAATTATAAATTACAGGAGCATCACAAACTTGGGGAATGCGATGATTTCTTAAAATTTGGAGGGGGTGCCAATAATCACGCCAAGTCCATTTGTGGAGTTTTGCGTGGAATGTGTCAGGTTTGGCTTTTTTTCTCTCCACTTTTTTGTGTCATACCGATACAAACAAAGGAAATAAACATGAGAAACATTTGTAATTGTAACAATTTTGCAATTAGAATTTTGCAATGTTGGTGCATTATCTGACAGAAATGCAGGGGCGCCAATATTTTTAGCCATGACTGTATGTAGAAGACTATGATTCCTTTTTAATAAGGTTTATACTCGGCAGAAAAGCTGACTATCTACCTCTGATTTCCACCTGCTATAACTCCAGAACGCCTGCTTGTGACAGTAATTTCTGTGTGCGTTTATCATCACTTGATAGCTCAAACGGCATCTTCCGAACCAAACTTAGAGCCAGGGCCGCCATCAGGGGGTAGGCATGGCAGAGATGACAGGGGAGGAGGCCAGACCCCACCAGGGTAGGCATGGCAGAGATGACAGGGGAGGAGGCCAGGCCCCGGCCCCTCAGCACCGGTCCAGCGGTGGAAGAGGCCAGGCCCCACCAGTGCCGGTCTGGCGGCGGGAAAAGCTGGGTCCCAGCAGCAGCAGATAAGGAGCATGTGTGAGGAAAGGGACTCCGGCGACCAGCCCATCTGAGACCCTGCAGAGCGTCCAGAGAGTCCAGTGCGTTACTAAGTCCAGTGCGTTAATAAGTCCTGAGTCCAGTGCGTTACTAAGTCCAGAGTCCAGTTTGTTACTAAGTCCAGAGTCCAGTTTGTTACTAAGTCCAGAGTCCAGTGCGTTACTAAGTCCAGAGTCCAGTGCGTTACTAAGTCCAGAGTCCAGTGCGTTGCTAAATCCAGAGTCCAGTGCGTTACTAAGTCCTGAGTTCAGTGCGTTACTAAGTCCAAATGCATTTATAATGGGAAATGGACCACAACCACTTAATAGATACCAATACGTGAAATCAAACTTGAGAAGCCAATAAATCTTCTTCACAGAACCCCCAAGCTTTAGAAACTAATTACAAACGGCTATATAGATGGTACATAGTGCCCGGTTATCTAGGACAGGGGTAGGAAAACTTTGGATCTCCAGCTGTTGTGAAACTACAAATCCCATGAGGCATTGCTCCCAGAAGCAGATGCAGGATGGGATTTGTAGTTTCACCACAGCTGGAGGGCCAGAGTTTAGCTACCCTCGACTAGAGGAAGAGCCAAGATTGCCTCCCTATGTTATAGTAAGTAGGTACACCCCCAGGTCAAATACCCAATTTATACAAATACTAATGTGTGAAGTGCACTCCCCAATAACAACCAATAGGCCTTCCCCTCCCATTGTCCCGGCCGCTCTAAAACTGATGGAAGCCGAGTTGTGATCGGTTAATACGGAACGCCACACTTTGCCTATTGTTCCCTGGCCTTATTAATGAAGCCCACATGTGCAAAAGTCTGCATGTGTTTTCATTTGAGCCGTCAGACATTAATTTCCAGAAAGGGGGCGTGGCCAATTAAATGAGTCGATGGCATTTCCCATCATGCAGCATGGTAATAATTAACGGTGAGGCTGAGTCAGATGGAATTGATACAGCTTCAGTTTCCACTTGAGTCAGCTGGATCGCAAAGCAGACAAGATAAGGCCACCGGGTTCATTAACACTGAGCGTCCAATTTATAAAAGTCAATTTTTTTTGCTTTTGGCTGCGAAAAGTGGACAGAACGCGGAACAAAATGGGTTCATCGGCGCCACCTTGAGGCCACTTCTTTCCTCGGCTCCTTGCGGGGTGGGGGCACCTTCGCACCATGCCCTTTGAGCTGTGCCAATCTGCATAGACCAACGCAGGCTCAATGCAGGAACACAACTGCTGTCTATGTGCCCTGTTTGCACTATGATGCTGCGTTGAGGTGCATGGCATACAATGCATTAATATGCGGTGCTTCGCACCTGTCCATGTGTCACCGCACCGCAGCACTGCTCAGAACTTCCCTGTTTAAAAGTTTAAGTTTCCTGCAGAATCAGCCGGTCCCCTGAACACTGTTATCCTGTTTTGGGGGACTCATTTCCCTTGCAGGGTCCTATGGAGCCACCCTTGTGTGTGCTAGTAAGCCGAGTGTGTCTCCACAAACACACAGGCACAGCAAGGCAAGCCACCCCTGAGCTTCCTGTCCCTCCCTCTACTTTTCTCCAAGCTAGTAGATAGATAGCTGCTGGAGACTGCACTGTCCTGTTTTAGGGTGGCTCCTTTCCCTTGCAGGGTCCTATGGAGCCACCCCTGTGTGTGTCTTCACAAATACACAGGCATGACAAGGCAAGACACTTCCATGTTCCCTGCTCCCCTTTTCTCCTTCCTCACTCCTTCCTTCTCCACGCTAGTAGATGGACAGCTGCTGGAGACTGCACTGTGCTGTTTTAGGGTGGCTCCTTTCCCTTGTGGGAGCCTATGGAGCCACCCTTGTGAGTGCTAGTAAGCTGTGTGTGTCTCCACAAATACACAGGTACAGCAAGGCAAGACACTCACCACCCCCCCTGCTCCCCTCTCCTCCCTTCTCTAAGCTAGTAGGTGGACAGCTCCTACAGACTGCTCTATCTTGTTTTAGGGTGGCTCCTTTACCTTGCAGGGTCCTATGGAGCCACTCTTGCAGGTGGTAGTAAGCTGTGGGTGTCTCCACAATCACAGCAAAACCAGACACTACCCTGATCCCTTCTCCTTTCTTCTCCAAGCTAGTAGATGGACGGCTGCTGGAGACTGCACTGTCTTGTTTTAGCAGTCTGTAGGAGCTGTCCATCTACTAGCTTGGAGAAGGGTACAGGGAGGAGAAGGGAGCAGAGGGAAGGTGAGTGGCTTGCCTTGCTGTACCTGTGTGTTTGTGGAGACACATACAGCTTACTAGCACACACAAGGGTGGCTCCATAGGACCCTGCAAGGGAAAGGAGCCACCTTAAAACACGACAGGACAGTCTCCAGCAGCTGTCCATCTACTAGCTTGGAGAAAAGTAGAGGGAGGGACAGGAAGCTCGGGGGTGGCTTGCCTTGCTGTGTGTTTGTGGAGACACACTCGGCTTACTAGCACACACAAGGGTAAGCTGTCCATCTACTAGCTCATTTCCCCCTTGCAGGGTCCTATGGAGCCACCTTGCAGGTGGTAGTAAGCTGTGGGTGTCTCCGCAAACACAGCAAGCCACTACCCTGATCCCTGCTGAATTAGTAGCCAACGTACAGAGGAGGTAAGAGGATGGAGAGACAATAAAGTATAAGGTATCATAGCTTGTAAATGATGAGGTTTGGCAATGCCCCCTCTAACCCTGCTGCCTTAGTGCAGTGGCCCCTGGGGGCCTTTATGGTAAATACAGCCCTGTTAGCCCCCCATAAAGGGCCCTGTACATGGTTCAGCAGCAGCTTTCTGTAATCCATGCAGCAGGCAGTGAAGGGTTAACGCAGATAATGAAACAGTTATGGCTCTGGAAGGATTTTGCTGCATCGCCAGATCAGCTGTCATAGAATTGTTTCTTAATTGTGTCAGTAGCGCAGTGTGTGTGCGCGGCCTTGGGTAACGCGCGCGGCCTCGCAAGACTCCCGGCCGCTCGCCTTTGCTGCATGTGAACCTTCCATGGACAGCAAGAGATTTAACTCCTCGCCGACCATTCCCGTCACTGGAATCCGCGTACTTCAGAAAGTCCCCCCGTAGACGAGGAGTTACGTTTCACGCTAGCGAGTATCGCCGGGGGGGGTTCTCCCAAACGTGACGGTTTCAAACGTTTAGCAGCAATTAGAGACTCTGATTTGCAGACGTTCGGCATAAATGAATAAGATAATCGTAGAGAATGATCGAATCTTCAGCATACCGACTGAGGAGATTGTATCTCAGTGGCCAGAGCTGCAGATAATTCATTGCTATATATATATACATATATATATATATACACTATATTGCCAAAAGAATTGGGCCCCTCCCCCTCCAAATCGTTGGATTCAGGTGTTCCGTGACATTTCTTTGCTACTGTTAGTGGTATTATAACAAAGTGGATAAGGGCCCTGTACATGGTTCAGCAGCAGCTTTCTGTAATCCATGCAGCAGGCAGTGAAGGGTTAACGCAGATAATGAAACAGTTATGGCTCTGGAAGGATTTTGCTGCATCGCCAGATCAGCTGTCATAGAATTGTTTCTTAATTGTGTCAGTAGCGCAGTGTGTGTGCGCGGCCTTGGGTAACGCGCGCGGCCTCGCAAGACTCCCGGCCGCTCGCCTTTGCTGCATGTGAACCTTCCATGGACAGCAAGAGATTTAACTCCTCGCCGACCATTCCCGTCACTGGAATCCGCGTACTTCAGAAAGTCCCCCCGTAGACGAGGAGTTACGTTTCACGCTAGCGAGTATCGCCGGGGGGGGTTCTCCCAAACGTGACGGTTTCAAACGTTTAGCAGCAATTAGAGACTCTGATTTGCAGACGTTCGGCATAAATGAATAAGATAATCGTAGAGAATGATCGAATCTTCAGCATACCGACTGAGGAGATTGTATCTCAGTGGCCAGAGCTGCAGATAATTCATTGCTATATATATATACATATATATATATATACACTATATTGCCAAAAGAATTGGGCCCCTCCCCCTCCAAATCGTTGGATTCAGGTGTTCCGTGACATTTCTTTGCTACTGTTAGTGGTATTATAACAAAGTGGAAGCAACTGGGAACAACAGCAACTCAGCCGGGAAGTGGTAGGCCACGTAAAATGACAGAGCGGGGTCAGCGCATGCTGAAGCGCACAGTGCGCAGAAGTCGCACTGTGCGTCTGTCTGCAGAGTCAATAGCTACAGACTTCCAAACTTCGTGTGGCCTTCAGATTGGCACAACAACAGTGCGTAGAGAGCTTCATGGAATGGGTTTCCCTGGCCGAGCAGCTGCATCCAAGCCGCACATCACCAAGTGCAATGCAAAGCGTGGGATGCCGCGGTGTAAAGCGCGCCGCCACTGGACTCTAGAGAAGTGGAGACGTGTTCTCTGGAGTGACCAATCACGCTTCTCTGTCTGGCAATCCAATGGACGTGTCTGGGTTTGGCGGTTGCCAGGAGAACGGTACTTGCCTACTCCCAATGCGTCCCAATACTTTTGGCAATATATGTACATACTCTGGCTTCCTCGGAGGGCCCCCAAATTTTCTGACGGGGGGCTTCTGATCTGAATGGGGGTTCCTAATGTGTGAGGGGGGACTACTGATGTGAAATGAGTGGGCTCTGACAGGGGTGTCCCTACACATTTGCCGCCTGAGGCGGGGGAGGATACTGGTGGTATATGGTCTGGGTGTTGTGAAAAAGAGGATCGCTGGTGGCGCACGTTACCAGGGGGTTATTGGTGCACGTTTGGAGGGGGGCGGTGATGTAGGGTACCTCTGGCTCCGGCTCTATCCAGCATCCTGTCCAGCTCACTAATGTCACTGGTTACCATGAGCTGGGCAGGAAACCAGCCAGAGCGGCCCACTCATATCCTGACAACCAGTGACGTTGAACTGAGCAGGATGTTGGAGAGAGCACCACAGGTTGCTAAGAGATCTTGGCAACCTGGGACCCTCTGGCCGGACAGGAGGTGGCCGGTGTGCCCAAAGTTACCCAATGAGATGCTGCATGACGCAACCCCTTCAGGCTGCCTTCTTATAGGGATGGCCCTGGGCTCTGATGTGAAAGAAGGAAGCTCATGATGTAAAGGGGGCTCCTAATGCAATGGGGGGCTTCTGATTTAAAGGGGACTCTTGATTTGTAGGTGTTTTTTTGTGCGGGGCCTCTTAAAATCCATACCAGATCTCAGATAAGCGGTGTAGACTGGGGTGTCTCTAGAGTTTGGAAAGGGTGCCGTGACTGAAAAAAGATTGATAAATGCTGATCCAATGCAATAAATGGACTTCGCTGTGTAATATTTGGTGATTTGGTATTTAAGGGGCCCATGGAACCTGAACTACCTAACGGACCCCCTAGGGTTTTAGCCCCTATTCACACTTGAGCGTTTCATCATGCTTTTCCCGAAGCGCAAAAACACTCAACATGAAGAATCCCCATTATGTGCTATGGTGTCCGTTCACACCTGAGTGTTTGGTTACCACTGGAAAAAGTATTTAAGCTTTTTTCTGGGCAGAGTTACTGTTTTTTTGGCCCCATAGACTTCAATGGGAGCGCCTGAAAAATGTGCACAACTAATCCATGAAACGTTTGAGGGTGGCTGCTGGTGTAGGTAACCACCATGAGACAACTCAATCTGGAAACAAGAACCAGATGATATTATGATATATATAGTGAGCTTTTTTTCCGGCAGAATCGTGCATTTGTGGCCCCATAGACTTCAATATAAGCACCTGAAAAACTTGCTCATAGTTATGGGTGATAAATGGGTGTGGTTACTGGGGGTGTGGCCACTAAAGGGTGTGGCCACGGAGGGGTGTGGTCACTGAGGGGCGCTGTAAAGCTTTCTCGCACAGGGCGCCTAAAGGCCTAAGGCCGGCCCTGAATCCGAGACAGGTGGCAACCCTACTGACAATACCTGTCTCCTGCTCCCAGTAACTGGCTTCCCATTGGCTAAAACAAAAGCACCCGAGCCTGAAAAATGAGCAAAAACATACAAGAAAAGCTTCAAAATGGCCTAAACGCTCAAGTGTGAATCATGGCTTCATCTGGTCCTGAGTGTAGCATGCAGACTGCATCGCTCATAACTAAAGATGAGCGACCTTCTGAAAACTTGTTGTTCTTCTCGAAAAATGTGTTAAACTCGAAAATGTTAGATTTTGGAACCGGAAGTCCCATTGAGGTCAAGAGGAATCCATACCAGGCTAAACAAACACATGTGTATTCGCATTAAATGATGGGAAATTGTGCAGAATGGGTTCAGGGATCACTCGCCAGCCCTGACCAGATGATGGGGGCCACAAAACGGAAGAATTGGGATGCAGTCAGATAAACCAGCAGCCCTGCAGCCCTAAATAATGATACCAATGATAGAAGGGTGGAACCTGGTGGCATTGACAGTCAAGCTGGAGACGCTTAGGCAACAGATATAAGGCAGAAGCAGCTTTTGGATCGGTCTTTGGTCCCTTTCTCCCAAAAGTCTTTAGCAATCTGAACTGCCAAAAATAACACTGAAATTAGGATTCAGCACAGAACATCTGAACGCGTGAAATTCAGTCAGAATCCAATGTTATCTGAATTTCGGGGTTAGCTTTACCCAATATAGTACATACAGCTCATACTGGAGAATACTTACTAAATTTGTGCATATTTTAGGCACAGTAGAGTATTTTAAAGAGCACCTGTCCAGACAAATGTTATCTGTCACAGTAGAGGTTTCCCGTCCAGAATCAGAAGCTGCCGTTGGCCAGCTCTTGGTGGTGTTAGCTCCAGAACATGATGTTGCCCTTGGAACTTGCAAAGGGAGCTTCAGCTAAGACAGGCAATGCTTGTTCTACTTTCACTTGAAGTGTAACAGAAGCTTGCAGTGTCCATTGCTGATCTATAGAAGCTTAGACCTCAGTGGAGAACATGGTCTTCCTGTCTCCAGAGCATGGGATAGAGAGCTGTGTGGGGAGATAGCTCTATACAACCTTTCCTTGCCAATAGTCAGTTTGTGTAATGGAATCCTACACGTCCTCTTTACATGCCTGGAGAATTATAATATAATGAGAAACAGAGTGCAAGCTCTTGTGGACAAGTGACATACAGCACTATTGCTCTTCTACTTCCCATCCAATGATTGGGATAAGCTGCCATTTGATCTCTCCTCCTACATGACAGACATGGACAGGAGAACCGTATGGAGGCCAGTATGAAGGCTGCTATTGCTGACTGCTCCATCCCCAGAATGTTAACCGTCTGGTTGCCATTCTAATTATTTCGTTTTTAAAAGGACAAGTTAGCAGATTGTGTTTTGTGACTTCACTTGCTGCATGCTGGTTGTTGTGTTGTAAAGTAGTTTAATTTCCATCGGCTAGCAGCATCAGAACTATCTGCATCCTGGACCCGGTAGGGAGAGATCATTATTTACATATTACATAATTATATTTGGGTTCTTCCAGCAACACGCATCCACAGGAAACCAACATGAACCATTGCACACCATGTGACTTCTCCGATAATTGTCTAAGTGATAGTGGTATGG
>NW_017308646.1:62137-66688 GCF_000935625.1 Nanorana parkeri | reverse complement strand
GTGGCTCTTAACAACCTGGGATGCTCTGGCCGGAAAAAGGGGCAACAGGCACACCTGCTGTCCCTCAAGTGACCCAATGAGATGCCGCCTGAGGCAAACGCCTTATTCCATTCTTTGTGGTTTCGTTTTTAGTTTGACCTCAAAGATAAATTATCCTGATCGAAGACGGAGGAAAAATCAGAACTTTTCAGATGAGGTTGCCATAGTTTGTTCTCATTTCCATTTCAGTTCAATTGCAGTTTTCTCTCCATATTGAAGCTGTCAATTTTTTCCCCAGTTTCAACTTCAGCGGCCAATGCACAACGGACATACCATGTGCTGAAGTGGAATAAAGCATCATGTTCATTTTTTGGTCCATTACTTTGCATTGGTGGCCCATTCATAATGAATGGGCTGCCCTAAAGTGACACTAAACTCAGGAGTTAAATCTTAAAGATACATTCAAGCACCTTAATTATTAACAAACAGGGGGGTGGAATTTATCAAAGCTGGAGCGGACAGAAACTGGAGCAGCTGTGCACGGCAACCAATCAGCTTCTCTCTTCAGTTTGTTCAGTTAAAGGTGCCCATACACCTGTCGATTATCGAAATCCCGCGACCGTACGATAATCGGCAGGTGTATGGAAGGCGTGCGACCATTGCTACTGTACAGTCGCACGTCTTTTGTCTTACGAGCATGTTTGAAAACCCGCCGAGAATCGTACGATTTTCGGCGGGTTTGTGGCCTGCTCGTAAGACAAATGCCGTTCAGCATTGCAGTCATCGGAAGCCCGCCCCTAAGAGGGGCGGGCTTGCGATGATCGCAAGTACGATCTACCTGTCCAAAGTGGGCAGATTGTACGTTTTTTAAATTACATTACAACCATCGCAAGACGAAAGAACGATGGTTGTAAGGTGTATTCCCAGCTTTAGACTTGCAAATGAAAGAGAGAAGCTGATTGGTTGCCGTGCACAGCTGCTCCAGTGTTGATAAATTCCCCTCAATGGCCTATGGCTCCTCTGCCATCAGTATCCTTCCCATGCAACCTGGAAGTTCGGGGAACGGAGGATCTCTTCGGACAGGTGGCGGGGACGAGCGCAGCTGACAGGTAAGTGTGGGGAGGACTGGGGTAGAAAAAAGGCGCTGGGCCGTTTTTACCCTAATGCAGAGGTACATCCTAATGCATTAAGGTAAAAAACGCGCGAACCTTAATGCTACTTTAACTATGAACAACAATGTATCTTATTTGTGTATCACTCGGCTGTAGATCCTCAAATCATCTCTGAATTGGTGCTGACACTGTCCTTCCTTCTGGAGGGGGGGCTACTTGTGTTCCCCATGGTCCCTGTGTGTGTTGTAAAGTAGTCACCGCTCCAAGCTCACTCCCGGGATGGACTACAATCTCAATACAAATTAGTAAACTAAACATGAGATTGTAGTCCATCTTGGGAGTGAGCTTGGAGCGGTGACCACAGTACAACACACACGGGGACCATGGGGGACAAAAGTAGCCCCCCCTCCAGAAGGAAGGACAGTGTCAGCACCAATTTAGAGATGATGCCTCCATTAGAACGATGGTGGCACCCGTGCAGGGGGCGGGGGGAAGTGTGCTGCAGGGAGCCATTGGAAAACAAGGAATTAGGAACTTTTAAAGAATAAAATCAACAGCCTCCAGCAAAGGAGGGTCTCCTTAAAAGAGAAATTAAAAAAAAAAGTTAGGCTTTAATATCACTTTAAGGTACTTGGATGTATTTTTAAGATTTAACTCCTGAGTTTAGAGTCACTTTAATGCAATACGAGTTAATTCATTAACATGCAACAAATGTGATAAGTCTCAATGAGCCCTGAATCACTCTAAATTGGTTACTGCCAATCATCTTTGTAGCACCACATTGATTCCAGCGTGCTGCAAAGAAAAAGACTCCCAACAAGTAGTTCAATTTCTCAGTAGCAAACCAATCAGATCGAAACGGTAGCTCTAGGGCAGGCTGAGCGAATGATCGCGATTCACCTCCAGTCCGGATTCGCACAGCAAAGTTCTCTCATCTTTACATATGAAAACCTGCTGATTGAAGAATCCTCAGCTCCCGGGCCACAAATTAAGCCCTGCCAGGAATATCAGGAGGCTGCATCTCTCCGAGTTGTGCAATCATTTAACCCCATCTCCAGCCAATAACAGATGATCCACTAATTCTGCTACAATGTGGCTTAACCCGTTTGTTCCGTGCCTTTGCCTGGACTTGCCTGCACCGTAAAACTCTATTTGATACAGTTCGTTTGGTAATAATTAATACAGCAAGATCAAGATAACAACAAAAAAATGCAAGCAATCCTAAAAGCCATCGCAGCATGTTGTTTTATCCAGAAGAAGCTATAAAACCTGCAGGCTTTCTGAGACCAGGAAGAACTAGTGATCCCAGCATGCCCTGGGGAGGCTTTATTTCACAAGGAGGGATATTTAAATAGCAATTATTTTCAGGCTGTGATAACTGATGAACACAATTAATAACTCTTCCTCTAAAGGTGCCCATACACTGCACGATTATCGTACGAGAATCGCTAGAAATCTGCGCGATCGTACGATAATCGTGCAGTGTATGGAAGGCGTGCGATCGTTTCTACTGTACGGTCGCACGACTTTTGTATTTCGAACATGTTGGAAAACCCGCCGAGAATCGTACGATGTTCGGCTGGTTTTTAGCATGATCGAGAGATAACTGCCGAACGGGCCGGTGTGCTCACGCGCACACTGCCCGTTCGGCATTGCGGTCATCGGAAGCCCACCCCTAAGTGGGGCAGGCTTGCGATGATCGCAAGTACGATCTGCCTGTCCAAGATGGGCAGATCGTACGTTTTTTTAAATTACTTTACAACCCTCGCAAGACTGGTTGTAAAGTGTATGGCCACCTTTAGCCAGGGGTGTCAAACTCAATTGAATCGTGGGCCGCATCAACATTATGGTTGCCCTCAAAGGGCCTGTAAGACTATATAAGTGTATCTAATCTTTATCATAATTGCCTCTGCATTCGATTATCACTGGTTTTACCAATAACTTAATACCTAGATCTGAAAGCCTAGAAGTCTAGGAAATGGCCTGGTGGGCCGGATTCGGCCCCTGGGCCTTGAGTTTGACACATGTGCTCTAAGCATTCTGCTACAGAACTAAAAGCCCCAGCATGCCTTCATAGCCCAAACTGACTTTTAGGCTAGGTTCACACCCAGGCGAATCAGATGCTGAGCTGTTTTCACTGGGTTGTCGCCCGTTTTCGATTGCGTGACTGTTCATTGTAATCCACGCGATTGTCATTGCATGGAGATGTCTATGGGACCCAAACTGCGCGACAATCGCCTGAAAATACCTCCTGCACCTTTTCGCGCAACAGGCCATTTCGGTCGCGCGACAAACCGCAAAGGTGTGAACAGCCTCCATTGACTTAAATGCGAATCTGTGTTTTGCGCGATATCGCACGACTCAAACCACGCGATAAATCGCCTAGGTGTGCACTGGCCCTCGGGTAATGCATAACAACATGCATTATGCATACTGGTGGGCTGCAGAGCCATTCTTTCTTAATGGCACCCGAACACACCTTACCAGCGCACCTGCGTTACAAAAATAGTGCATGCTCTTTTTTTTTTTTGGTGCACTTTGCCGCATTAGGCATGCCCATTTATATAAATGGGCTGCCGTAATGCAAACGCGCGTTAACGCATGACCTGAAGTGCACTCATGCACTGCAGAAGTTTGAATACACCCTTCATAAAAGAGCTTTATAAACTGCAGTGGAACTTCAAGTCCCATGTCACCCGTCACAAAGCATTGTGGGATATGTAGTGCCATAAGACCTAACTGCCAAAACCAATCAGAATTCATTTTACCATGGTGAGATCAGCGAGAGAAGAATTTTGATTGGTTGCTATGGGTTACTGCTTTGCTAGATCAACCCGTAAAAATGTAATAAAGATGCATCGATAGACTTATGCAGCATTCCTTCACCACGCGTTGCGCAGTGTTTTCTGTAGCCTTTCGGCTGCAGCTAAACCAAACCAGATTCAGAGCGCTTTGCAATTCAAATTCCCCCCTTACATTTAATATTTATTATAATCGTCCTGTCACAGCCGATTTACCCAAAACCGCTGCTGCAAAAGGCTAAGAGTGATCCTTCAGGGGTCATTCACAACAGTGGCATTGGGCTGCGTTACCCAACCCAGTCCCAGCGCAGTGCTGTTGGGGTGTGCTAAAAAAATATACTCGACATGTTGCAATTTTGCGCGTCGTGTCGGATCGCAACAGACGACAGCGTATAAAAACATGAACAGTTAATACATAAAAAAATGAATAATTAAATAAATAAAGCACTGCAATGGGTGTTAACAATGCATTCAAATCAGTGCACCCAATCAGTGCTTCAGATACATTACAATGCAATCAGTTTGCACGAAATCTTCAGCAAAGTTTGGACTGTGTCCCATAAGCGGCAACATTCACTGAACTAACCCAAATCCCCAATATTCAGCCACCCAAATCCTTATTATAGTCATCAGTGATCTTTATGCCTGGACTAGGGGGG
>NW_017308646.1:60950-61240 GCF_000935625.1 Nanorana parkeri | reverse complement strand
TGCTTTTCCCCTTATCACTACTATTATTATTATTTGATATTATTATTAAGCTCTTCACGTGAGCTTGCGGTGGTGTATTGTTTCCTCTCCATCATCTGCACATCACATTTGTTATTTTTTCCCCCGATCATAGGTAATCCTCATGCTGTCACTGCCCTGCTCCCTGCTCTGTCAACAGCCCTGGGACCTGAGCACTATGTCATAGCAGAAGCCGGGGGAGCTGAGATGACGAGCATTCCCAGATCCTGCAGCCTGGACTTGAACATTCTGCAAAGTGTTCCACCTTTATT
>NW_017308646.1:52868-59911 GCF_000935625.1 Nanorana parkeri | reverse complement strand
CCCCTGGAAAAGTCCCAATTCCGAAACACTGATTCCATGCAGAATTTATTTTTGGAAGCAAGTGTATAAATCAAGTTGCTCTTTTGCACTGCTGAAAGGCGTTTGCACATTCTCAAAGCTCGTGCTGCCTTCCAGAGTTTGGCGCTGGTCACACGGGCGCCTTGACACGCTGTTCTTATATAAAAATCGTAGCGCGTTTCCTATCCCCCTGCCGAGCTTGGAAAACAAAATTGTCCCGGAAGCTGATCTCTTCCAGAGAGAGAGCTATTCCCATTCAAATCTATGCCGAGCGCCGTCGGTTAGCAATAGGAACTTTGCTAAAAAGAAAAAGTCTAAAATGAAAACATTTTTTTATAAGCATGCCATGATGAGGGTTGTAGTGTGTGATAGCGTTAATGGGACCCAGCAGAAGGATATCCCTGGAAATCATTATAACATGTTGCCAATTGTTATCTTTCTTCCCCCCCTGGAGCATATCCCGGCTCGCTGCGCTCTACCATTACCTTGGGCATGTGAAGTGGAACAAGTGGCAGCTTGCGGAATTAAAAAAAAAAAAAAGAAAAAGATAAAGAAGTCAGCCAGGGTTATGGCAGCCGGGTCTACTCACCACCACAGTCCTATGATGTTGGCTGGACACAGGAGGATGAAGAAGAGTCCCAGCTGAGTCCTGGAAAGTGGCATCATGATTTCCTCCTGGCAAGGTGGGTGCAGACAGATGAGCACACAAGTATCCTGGTTCTGCTTCTTCTTCTTCACTACAACCAAGTCAGGCAGCCAAGAACACACAAGGAGCTAGGTCAACAAGTAGAAAACTCCTCGGAGCGCAGGCGGTGGGCATTGACTGTCCTGCAGACTGGCAGTGCAGAAAGGGGAGCCCGTTTGGGAGGAACAGAGAAGGGTCTGGGGTGGAGAGGAGGAGGTATAGAGAGGCAAGGAGCAGGGAGGAGGGAGAGGAAGAGATAGAGGGAGGTGATTTTACGGTCCTATTTGAAGTCGGATTGGCCGGATGGATTTTTTCGTAAGCTTTGCACGATTGAAGCAGCACACACAATGAAAGAGAAAGATTGATATTGGTGTCAATGGGTGGTGTCAAATACGATAGCAGCAAACCATTGCCGCTATCGGCCCCCGGGTCAAGGTGGCTGTAGGTTTGGAGCATGTGCTGTGCTTTTATTGCACATCTTTCAGCACGCTGGACGTTCCCCCAAACCTTGCACTTGGTTTTGGTTAAATATCTAAACCAAGGAGAATCAAATTAATATTTTGTAGTTTACCGGTCTTTAAATGTAGCTGCTGCATTCGTTTCCCTTTTTTCTGCATGTACAGAACAATACCTGTTGATCCTGCCAGAAATCCTATGTGCTTGTAACTTCCTGCGTGCTGAACTGAAATCTTAAACAATGGTTTAAAATAAAAGAGACAAACCAGTGCAGCTTATTGGTGATAAGCAGGTATCAGTGATGTCCATAGTTGACCCGGGTAACAGCTGAGCCCATCTGTCTGCTTCTTTACCTTTCACTGTCCAATCACAGACTGGGGAGAGGGACTAGACCTGTAAGTGTTACTGAACTGCAGCAGAAGACTTGCTGGTCGCTTAGCTGGCTCCTGTCCAAATCAGCCCTAGTATGTGAAATAGGGACATTAGATTGTAAGCTCCTGGGGGGACAGGGACTGACGTTTTCGATACGTGAATATCTTTTACATTTCAGTTTTAACGCACGACCGTCTCTGCCGCCAGTCACAATGCCGCCTCACCTTGCACCGAAGCATGCCATAAAATCTAACTCCAGACTGGTCAGGTGACCACATAGGCCCCGGCATCAATCGCCTGCGCCCGTTTCCCTATGCGGGCAGGTCAGGGGGGTACGGCGCAGGTGTGCCAGTGACTCACTCCGCCCCCGCACACCTTGGCTCCTTAGTCACTCTTCCAGTAATTTGACCCCCTGACAGCAAGCAAGCATGGCGGCCGGTCCAATCATGAACCACACGCATGTCAGAGGTAGCCAGATGCCTCTCTCCTTCCATCATCCACTCCCTCTGGGCCCAAATTTCTGCTGTCATTCAAAAGGCTGCTGAAGAATGTACGAGGAGCTTGGCAGTGTCCTAGGCTGAAGGTGTGGAGGGGGGAGGGGGGGGAGGCTGAAAGGGAAGTGAAATTATTTGGGAATGTATCACTATAGGGAATATATCGTTGTCTGTTCATCCTTTATTGTGAGTCTTATTCACTGTCAGAATTCAGAATTAAACTCTGGAATGTATACTGTACATGGAACACTCCCACTTACCGGGAACACCCCCACTTACCGGGAACACTCCCACTTACCGGGAACACCCCCACTTACCGGGAACACCCCCACTTACCGGGAACACTCCCACTTACCGGCAACACCCCCACTTACCGGGAACACCCCCACTTACCGGGAACACCCCCACTTACCGGGAACACTCCCACTTACCGGCAACACCCCCACTTACCGGGAACACCCCCACTTACCGGGAACACCCCCACTTACCGGGAACACTCCCACTTACCGGCAACACCCCCACTTACCGGGAACACCCCCACTTTCCGGGAACACTCCCACTTACTGGCAACACCCCCACTTACCGGGAACACCCCCACTTACCGGGAACACCCCCACTTACCGGGAACACTCCCACTTACCGGCAACACTCCCACTTACCGGCAACACTCCCACTTACCTGGAACACTCCCACTTACAGGCAACACTCCCACTTACCGGGAACACCCCCACTTACCGGGAACACCCCCACTTACATGGAACACTCCCACTTACATGGAACACTCCCACTTACATGGAACACTCCCACTTACCTGGAACACCCCCACTTACCTGGAACACTCCCACTTACCTGGGACACCCCCACTTACCGGGAACACTCCCACTGACCGGGAACACTCCCACTTACCTGGAACACCCCCACTTACCTGGAACACTCCCACTTACCTGGGACACCCCCACTTACCGGGAACACTCCCACTGACCGGGAACACTCCCACTTACCTGGAACACCCCCACTTACCTGGAACACTCCCACTTACCTGGGACACCCCCACTTACCGGGAACACTCCCACTGACCGGGAACACTCCCACTTACCTGGAACACCCCCACTTACCTGGAACACTCCCACTTACCTGGGACACCCCCACTTACCGGGAACACTCCCACTGACCGGGAACACTCCCACTTACCTGGAACACCCCCACTTACCTGGAACACTCCCACTTACCTGGGACACCCCCACTTACCGGGAACACTCCCACTGACCGGGAACACTCCCACTTACCTGGAACACCCCCACTTACCTGGAACACTCCCACTTACCTGGGACACCCCCACTTACCGGGAACACTCCCACTGACCGGGAACACTCCCACTTACCTGGAACACCCCCACTTACCTGGAACACTCCCACTTACCTGGGACACCCCCACTTACCGGGAACACTCCCACTGACCGGGAACACTCCCACTTACCTGGAACACCCCCACTTACCTGGAACACTCCCACTTACCTGGGACACCCCCACTTACCGGGAACACTCCCACTGACCGGGAACACTCCCACTTACCTGGAACACCCCCACTTACCTGGAACACTCCCACTTACCTGGGACACCCCCACTTACCGGGAACACTCCCACTGACCGGGAACACTCCCACTTACCTGGAACACCCCCACTTACCTGGAACACTCCCACTTACCTGGGACACCCCCACTTACCGGGAACACTCCCACTGACCGGGAACACTCCCACTTACCTGGAACACCCCCACTTACCTGGAACACTCCCACTTACCTGGGACACCCCCACTTACCGGGAACACTCCCACTGACCGGGAACACTCCCACTTACCTGGAACACCCCCACTTACCTGGAACACTCCCACTTACCTGGGACACCCCCACTTACCGGGAACACTCCCACTGACCGGGAACACTCCCACTTACCTGGAACACCCCCACTTACCTGGAACACTCCCACTTACCTGGGACACCCCCACTTACCGGGAACACTCCCACTGACCGGGAACACTCCCACTTACCTGGAACACCCCCACTTACCTGGAACACTCCCACTTACCTGGGACACCCCCACTTACCGGGAACACTCCCACTGACCGGGAACACTCCCACTTACCTGGAACACCCCCACTTACCTGGAACACTCCCACTTACCTGGGACACCCCCACTTACCGGGAACACTCCCACTGACCGGGAACACTCCCACTTACCTGGAACACCCCCACTTACCTGGAACACTCCCACTTACCTGGGACACCCCCACTTACCGGGAACACTCCCACTGACCGGGAACACTCCCACTTACCTGGAACACCCCCACTTACCTGGAACACTCCCACTTACCTGGGACACCCCCACTTACCGGGAACACTCCCACTGACCGGGAACACTCCCACTTACCTGGAACACCCCCACTTACCTGGAACACTCCCACTTACCTGGGACACCCCCACTTACCGGGAACACTCCCACTGACCGGGAACACTCCCACTTACCTGGAACACCCCCACTTACCTGGAACACTCCCACTTACCTGGGACACCCCCACTTACCGGGAACACTCCCACTGACCGGGAACACTCCCACTTACCTGGAACACCCCCACTTACCTGGAACACTCCCACTTACCTGGGACACCCCCACTTACCGGGAACACTCCCACTGACCGGGAACACTCCCACTTACCTGGAACACCCCCACTTACCTGGAACACTCCCACTTACCTGGGACACCCCCACTTACCGGGAACACTCCCACTGACCGGGAACACTCCCACTTACCTGGAACACCCCCACTTACCTGGAACACTCCCACTTACCTGGAACACTCCCACTTACCGAGAACACCCCCACTTACCGAGAACACTCCCACTTACATGGAACACTCCCAGTTACCTGGAACACCCCCACTTACCTGGAACACTCCCACTTACCTGGGACACCCCCACTTACCGGGAACACTCCCACTGACCGGGAACACTCCCACTTACCTGGAACACCCCCACTTACCTGGAACACCCCCACTTACCTGGAACACCCCCACTTACCTGGAACACCCCCACTTACCTGGAACACCCCCACTTACCTGGAACACCCCCACTTACCTGGAACACCCCCACTTACCTGGAACACCCCCACTTACCTGGAACACCCCCACTTACCTGGAACACCCCCACTTACCTGGAACACCCCCACTTACCTGGAACACCCCCACTTACCTGGAACACCCCCACTTACCTGGAACACCCCCACTTACCTGGAACACCCCCACTTACCTGGAACACCCCCACTTACCTGGAACACCCCCACTTACCTGGAACACCCCCACTTACCTGGAACACCCCCACTTACCTGGAACACCCCCACTTACCTGGAACACCCCCACTTACCTGGAACACCCCCACTTACCTGGAACACCCCCACTTACCTGGAACACCCCCACTTACCTGGAACACCCCCACTTACCTGGAACACCCCCACTTACCTGGAACACCCCCACTTACCTGGAACACCCCCACTTACCTGGAACACCCCCACTTACCTGGAACACCCCCACTTACCTGGAACACCCCCACTTACCTGGAACACCCCCACTTACCTGGAACACCCCCACTTACCTGGAACACCCCCACTTACCTGGAACACCCCCACTTACCTGGAACACCCCCACTTACCTGGAACACCCCCACTTACCTGGAACACCCCCACTTACCTGGAACACCCCCACTTACCTGGAACACCCCCACTTACCTGGAACACCCCCACTTACCTGGAACACCCCCACTTACCTGGAACACCCCCACTTACCTGGAACACCCCCACTTACCTGGAACACCCCCACTTACCTGGAACACTCCCTGCTTGCTCAGTATTGAATCATTACAGGTATTTATGTAACGCTGAGAATGAACGCCGCGCTTTACATGCACCTCAGTCCCTGACCTCGAAGAGCTGACAATCTAAGGGCCCCATCTCACATACATACAGGGCCAATATAGACCGGAGCCAATTCACCTTCAGCGTGTCTCTGGAGTGTGGGAGGAAACCCACCAAGCTGACCATTTACATACAATACATTCACATCAGCTTTCATCCAAACATTGCTGCAGTGCAGCAATCCACCAATGCACTACAGATGACAGACTGATCAGCAGACTGATCACTGGGGGAGGGGGGACTGAGGAAATGCTTCCTCCTGCCTGCAGCAGACTGATCACGGGGGGAGGGGGAGACTGAGGAAATGCTTCCTCCTGTCTGCAGCAGACTGATGACGGGGGTAGAGAGGACTGAGGAAATGCTTCCTCTTGTCTGCAGCAGACTGATCACTGGGGGAGGGGAGATTGAGGAAATGCTTCCTCCTGCCTGCAGCAGACTGATCACGGGGGGAGGGGGAGACTGAGGAAATGCTTCCTCTTGTCGGCAGCAGACTGATCACCTGGGGGAGGGGAGACTGAGGAAATGCTTCCTCCTGCCTGCAGCAGACTGATCACTGGGGGAGGGGAGACTGAGGAAATGCTTCCTCCCACCTGCAGCAGACTGATGACATCATCTCAGCCTGGGCAAAGTGGCGATCTAGAGATCCAGGACGGATTTCATTGATCAGTTGGAGTTTGAAGTAGAAATGCTGCTGTAGATTGTAAGACGCTGAATGGAGTCACTTGTGTGGACCCGGGAGGGCCGGGCTGAGGCCTGCAGAAGAAGGGGCGCGTTTGTTGCAGCGCGGAGAGGGAATGTCTCAGGAATGAAGTCCCTGCAGGTGGCGGCTCCTGGGCAGAGGTTATCTGCTGATGGGAGAAGAGGAGATAAGGGCCGGAGCTCAGACACAGGAAGACATCACAACGTTTGTGCCGCAGAGAAGGAAGGAAAAAAAAATTCTCCTTCTAGTTAAAGGAATTTAAAAGCAATTCGTCCCGCATGGTGTCATCGTACAGAGCTGTGATCTGATTGGATGTCACAATCACGGTGATGCTATCAGTGAATGGTCATTCCGTGG
>NW_017308646.1:50909-51156 GCF_000935625.1 Nanorana parkeri | reverse complement strand
GACTATTCCTTCCATTGATCTGAAACGATCTACAAAATCCCGACTTGCCAGCACTGATATCATCCTAAGGCTCATCAATCGATTGATCGGACTCGGTTTTCGATTCTTATTGAATTTTAGTGTCTTCGAAGGATCGATTTATTGATCATATTGATACATCTGAGGCCACCTGTTGCACTTTCACCACTGAACTAACACATCCCCCCATTCGCCTAACGCAAAGTAACGCAATCCCCCCCCCCCCCCC
>NW_017308646.1:43551-50889 GCF_000935625.1 Nanorana parkeri | reverse complement strand
GCGCTCCTTTGGGTTGGCACTTGGCTGGGATTTGTAGTCCTCTTCGCTTTACACCCCGTATAACCCCCAATTCCTCCCTCTTGCCGTGTTGATACAACAAAGACTTTCACAATCCGCAGATTCCGCCTCCTGTCTGAATCCATTTAGAGAGCCGAATTTTATGCGTCTCCCTAACACAAACACCGCGCCGAGCGCTCGGAGTAAATTCTGACCCCCACGGGGGGCAGACAATATCTCCCCAGCGCAGGATTTATGGTGCTCGGCCTTGCGGATTACGAAATATTAAAAGAAATGTTTATTCCCGCGACTCGCGTCCGCGCTCCGAATGGTTTACGGTCTGCGAATCTGCTATTGTGACCCTCATACGAGGAACGGATAGCGTTAGAGAATCACCCTGCGCGCCGTACAGCTCTGGAACCAAACGAAATATCCGTCGGTGCTCGAAGTGACGACACGGAGGGCGCCGTGTAACAATCCAAGTAAACACAGTAGTCACCAGAACTCACTTGTAATGTGCATAAAGGATCGCGCTTTTATTGATACGTCACATGCGTCAAGAAGCCAACGTTCCGGGGGCGACATCGTGACATGTCAGGGCGACATCACAACACAATCTTTCTTTCTCCCTCTCTCTCTCCTTTCTTTTCTTCTGCTTCTTCTTCTTATCTTTTCTCTCTCTCTCCTTTCTTTTCTTCTGCTTCTTCTTATCTTTTCTCTCCTCTCTCTGCAGGGCTGTAGCTACCATGGGGCGAGTGAGGCACTCGCCTCAGCCGCAGCTGAGAGGGGGTGCAGCCAGGGCCGGCCTGACTGCTCCCTCTCACCCCCGTTGCCCGACGCACACACATAGATCTAAATGGGCCCATCGGTTAGTCTTTGGAAAGCCGACGACAAGGATTTTATACCCCAGGAATGATTCAGGTGAGACCTCATCCGTATTCATCAAGATTACATACCTTAAAAAGAAAAGAAAAAAGTGTCGGAAAAAAGGTCTGTGTGCCAAGCTGGCCGGCAGAGGAAAGCTGCCATTCATTTCTAGGTAAAGCACAGCGTAGGCGAGCCAATAAATTCCCCGCTCGGTGACCAGGTGCGCGACGAGGACCCGGGGCGGGGTCCATCACATGAACTTACAAATTATTTCCATTTGATTCAAACGATGAGAAAAACAATATATCTAATGATAGAACAGACTTGCTTATAACTGAACTTATATAAATGATGCAATTGATTCATTGATACAGCATTAAATGTATTTTTTTAAAATAAATTAAACCGGAATGGGATCTGGAACTCATTGCTGTACTGCTTCTCCTTTCACTGTCCAGCCACGGGCTGAGGGAGGGTCCAGCACAGCTTGGGCTTAGAGGAAGTGGGTTGAATGATGCTGGCCATCAGACTGAGGACATCTTGAGGCAGAAAAGAAGTACTGCAGGGCAGGGGCGTCCCGAGGCTGGGTGACATCCGAAGCGTTGACCGGGTGTCACCCCACCGAGACGTCACCGTGCATTTGCGTGACATCATCGCGCACGCGCAGCGCTCTTCTGATTCCAATTTAAAGAAAATCCACTCTTAGAGAACCATGGGGGCTGCCATTGCTGACCTCTTCCTCCAGAAATGCTCTTTGTCTGGCTGTCTGATGCTGCAGCCTCAATACTTTCTGAGTCACCGACCCAAAGCACATTCTGACTTTTATTTTCTGCATGCTTGTTGCAGGTTGACTCAGAAGCAGAGGCGTAACTAGGAACCTCAGGGCCCCAGTGTAAGAAACCATGAAGGACCCCCCCCCCAATCCACCCCCCATACAAAATGTTGGCACCTTGGCAGTTACCGGGGTAGTGCATGTGTGTAGTGCCAGGAGGGCCACCAGTTGAAATCATGGGACCCCATACAGGTTGGGCTGTGTGGATTATTATTATTATTAATAATTTCTATTTATTTTATTATTTTTTACTTTTTATCAATGTATTTATTTATTTATTTCCATTTTTATCTATTTGATTCTTTTTTACTTTTTGTTTTTTTATTTAACTTTATTGCTATCACACAGGGGATAACAAGCCCTTATGTGATAGTATTCGGTGGTGACAGGCTTTCTTTATGACCCTGCCCTCCAATACAGAATATAGAGCACATGTGTCTCTCCTCGCTCTGTCTTTTGGCTGTCTCTCCTCTCCCTCCTGGATGTCTCTCCTCATTCTTTCTCCTAGCTGTCTCTCCTCGCTATCTCCCCTGTCAGTTTCTCCTCGCTCTCTCTCCTGGCTGTCTCTCTTAGCTCTCTCTTCTGGTTGTCTTTCCTCACTTTCTCTCCTGGCTGTTTCTCCTTGGTCTCCTCTCCCCCCTGGCTGTCTGTCCTTGCTGTCTCTCCTGTCTCTATCTCTCCTTGCTCATCCTCCTCGCTGTCTCTTCTCACTCTCTCTCCTGGCTCATCCTCCTGGCTGTCTCTTCTCACTGTCTCTCCTAGCTCTCTCTTGCCTGTCTCTCCTCCCTCTCTCTCTTGCCTGTCTCTCCTCCCTCTCTCCTGGCGGTCTCTCCTGGCTCATCCTCCTGGCTGTCTCTTCTCACTCTCTCTCCTGGTTCATCCTCCTGGCTGTCTCTTCTCACTGCCTCTCCTCCCTCTCTCCTGGCTCTCTCTCTTGCCTGTCTCTCCTCCCTCTCTCCTGACTCTCTCTCTCTCTTGCCTGTCTCTCCTCCCTCTCTCCTGGCTCTCTCTCTTTCCTGTCTCTCCTCCCTCTCTCCTTGCTCTCTCCTGTATATTCTCCCCCCAAAAAAATTGCCGCACGGTGCTAGATTGTTCGGGTCTGCTCTCTCAGATTAACATGTCCCTTGTAACCACATGAGCACTGCAGCACAATTGGCAGGCTCCTCTCCAAATCTGAGCTCTGCTCTAATGGGACTGCAAGCTGCTGATACCAGGTGACATTCAGACACTTACACTGCTTGCATTTACAGAAACATACATTTATTGACGCATTAATGAATACAGTGCTGCATTACATTATGTCTTGTTAGCATCTTCGCCGAGTTCCGCTTTAACTCTCTAGCAGTCACCTAAAACAGGAATATCATCTGAGTGGACTGACCTTCCAAATGTATGCGGAGCGATATTTGCCAATGGACGCGATGCCTTCCTGTCCATTGAAAAAAAAAAAAAATCACATCACCTGTTAACTTTATTTGAACTTTATTAAAAGTTACTTTATTAAGTTTACTAAAACTATTTGAATTAAAGGTTAAAAAAAAAACAACTTCATTGAACTCTATGCACCAGTGACCTGCGTTGACCTGCGTTGCGCTGTGTAGGATGTGAACAGGACCTCTATAGAGAACAATTGTTTCCTTGTGTTGAGCCTGCATTGCTCGATGTAGAGGAACGCAGATCACTGCACCGGGTGTGAATGAGCCCCAATGTATGTATATCCTCAGATTCTCTTTAACATCGTTTGTTTTGGTTTCGAGGCTTTCTAAGACCCGGCAGGGCAATCCCACGTGACATTGTAACACATGCTTTGTCTTTGTGTAGCAGAATTTCTTTGTGTCGTTGTTTGTGTTTTGGCAATACGGGGCGGATGCCGAGTCAGGTCCGTCTTTCCTGTTTTGCGAATGGCCATCAGAAGGAAGCAAAGGGCAGAGGGCAAAAGTCCCCGGCTCAGCTGTCCACCAGCAAAGTGACCCCTCTGTGCCAGCATCTCCTTTCATTTCCTAGGCTAAACACCTGAACCCAAATACAGCTGTACACGATCCGGGCCCCATCTATGGCTGGGCAGACAAGGCACATGCCTAGGGCAACTCTGCTCAGCAGGTGTACTGCATTTAAATATATTGCATTAAGGTAAATCCAATCACTAACATCTCACATGGGATTTAACATGTTAATATTGTTTCAAAAGTCATTTATATATATTTTTAAACTGCAGCTTTCATGTTAATTACAAAAATGTGATCCTGCTATGAAGATCCTTGTTCAGACACTTCCTGTCAGGGTGACAACGATTAGTTCCTATTTCCCCCTCTAAGAAATGCCATCAGGGCCGTATTTCTGTTTCGGGCACCTGTAGGCACGAATCGAAATCTGTTTAGCCTGAGCCGGCACCCTTACCTGCTGCAGGACCCGCCGGCTTTAACATATGCAGAGAAGGACCACAGTGTCGAGTAAGGCACTAGCCAAAATGCTTCCGATGCCTAACCCGATACCTGAACTTCCAATATCAGGAAGCCAGGCGGCGCCCTGCTTTCTGATTTCCCGGCGAAGCCGGCTCCATGTTCCCTCGTCACCAGGGAGCATGGAGCCGGCTTCTCGGCCAATCAGGAAGCCGGGCAGTGTGTAATGACTCTCCACCCAGCTGCCTGATTGGCCAGAAAACTGGTGACGAGGTAGCATGGAGCCGGCTTCCCGGCTAATCAGGTTGTGAAGCTAGCCAATCATCAAGCTAGGCGGTGAGGCATTACCCGCCCCCGGCTTCCTGATTGGCCAGAAAGCCAACTTCAAGCTTCCTCGTCACCTGGTGACTAGGCAGCATGGAGGCGGCGAGTCCGGCTTCCTTAATGGGACTATCTGTATTCAGTATCGGCAAGTACCAGAAAAAAATATCTGTACCTGTACTCGATTCCGAAATTGGTGCATGCCTACCGGGGGCCTTCCCCTGCACATTAGCAAAACTAAAAATCATTCAGTAAGGGTCTACTTTTGCTTTCAAGGCGCCCCCCCCCCCCCCATTTATTTAGGTTGCCATCGGACCAGAAAACATAAATGCATCATTTTTAGCAATACAGCCCACCACAACTCCCAGTAGTGCATTACCTTGCTCTTCAATGCATGTACTGTACATTCCCTTAGTGCATTGCGGTGCCTTTGAAAATGTAATGGCCCCACAACACACTAACATGTTTGGCGTGTTAACATGCATTCACTGAGGTGGGAATGGACCCTAAGATCCTGCTGTTCCCGTAATTTCACTGGGTACAGATGAAGAGAGGGACAGGACCTCTCCAGTGGGACCAGAGCGAGCAACAAAATCACAATGTTTGTATCTTGGGGAAAGATTAGAACCTCAATTGCACAATCCTACATTTCTGTCAGCACTTTCCTGTCCCTGGGACTCCCGTTCTCACTGTAATGCCCTCCACTCTTGGAATCCAACACTGGGCTGGGTTTCACCCGGAGGACCAGCGCTGCAGACAATCTAGAGAAACTCTTTTAATTTGTGACAACTAAAAGGACAAATTGGCGCTTGGCTCAGCATTCCATCAACGTATAAACTGAGCTCCGTGTTTCCAGTGTCTTGCTGCGCCCCGAGTTTCTTTCTTCGACGTGCTTCCTGTGATTCAATGTTCTCCTGATCCTCTGTCTCCAACTGTGCTTCTATAATTTTGCCACTTTATAGATCATTGGTTCGACCTCATCTGGAGTACGCGGTCCAGTTCTGGTCACCAGTACTAAGAAAAGATGTCCTTGAGTTGGAAAAAGTCCAGCGGAGGGCAACCAAACTAATTAGGGGTATGGAGGACCAGAGCTACGAGACAAGGCTACTAAATTTAAACATGTTCACATTGGAGGTGAGGAGATTAAGGGGGGATATGATCTCCATGTACAAAATGTTCAATGGTGGTAGCAACATTAGCGATAAACTGTTTAAAATTAACTCCGTTACAAAAACTAGAGGCCACCACCTAAAATTGGTGGAAAAAAATTCCAGCACAAGGGGCGAAGGGGGTTCTTCACAGTAAGATCAGTTAGGGTCTGGAACTCAGGGAACTAAGGGACCGTAATATACAGGGGTACAGGTAATATACAGGGGTACAGGTACTCCTAGAATGAGATCCTAATAGGTTGGACTTGATGGACTAATGTCTTTATTCAACCTCAAATACTATGTAACTATGTAACTATGTTTAAATGTGCACCTCTGTGTGCTTTCCTGTACCGCTGTACCACAAGTGAGCCTCTGGGCCTCCAAGTGTACCCCTAGGCGTCCAGCATGTCTTTGTGTGCCTCCATGTCTCCAAGTGTACCCCTATGCCTCCAGCATGTCTTTGGGTTCCTCCATGTCTCCAAGTGTACCCCTAGGCGTCCAGCATGTCTTTGTGTGCCTCCATGTCTCCAAGTGTACCCCTATGCCTCCAGCATGTCTTTGGGTGCCTCCATGTCTCCAAGTGTACCCCTATGCCTCCAGCATGTCTTTGGGTGCCTCCATGTTTGCAAGTGTACCCCTATGTCTCCAGCATGTCTTTGTGTGCCTCGATGTCTCAGAGTGTACCCCAATGCCTCCAGCATGTCTTTGTGTGCCTCCATGTCTCCAAGTGTACCCCTATGCCTCCAGCATGTCTTTGTGTGCCTCCATGTCTCCAAGTGTACCCCTATGCCTCCAGCATGCTTTTGTGGGCTTCCATGTCTCCAAGTGTACTCCTCTACCCTCAACATGCCTTTGTGTGCCTCCATGCCTTCAAGGGTACCCCTGTGCCTCCAGCATACCTTTGTGAGTCTCCATTGCTCCAAGTGTACACCTATGTCCCCGGCATGCATTTGGGTGCCTCCATGTCTCCAAGCATATCCCTGTGCCTCCAGTATGCCTTTGTGGACCTCCATGCTTCCAAGTGTACCCCTATGCCACCAGCATGCCTTTGTGTGCCTACATGTCTTCAAGGGTACACCAATGCTTTCAGCATGTCTTTGTGTGCCCTTATTTCTCCAAGTGTACCCCTATGCCCCCCAAATGCCTTTATGAGACCCCATGTATCCACTTGTACCCCTATGCCTCCAGCATTCCCTGGTGTGCCTCCATGTCTCCAAGTGTACCCCTGTGCCTCCATAACATCTAAAGTTGTCTGCCCTGCTACTCTCCTCTGACAATACCCCCTTCTGCTTCCACCTTCAGGACTGTCCTTCTCACAATGAATACAGACCATGTTTGTGACACCCCCCCATCACTTGTTGACCTGATGTCACAGCGGTGTCCCCAAGACACTCAGCAAGGGGAAATCTCCCAAACGACATCACGGTCAGCAACAAAAACCTAATTGAGTTTCTAACCTCTCCACAAAACCTCTGGCTGGAGTTAGACTTTAACAGCTCTTGGGATTCGGCGGCTCTTCTGTTTTCTCTGGCAGGGGCCCGGGAACAATAAATAATTGATGGGTACGGGTGGGCTTGCGAATCGTCCTGCTGCACCTGAGAAGCCGTCTCTCCGCAGCTGACAGATAACCGGTGCTGAAATGTCAGAATCTTCTCCTGGGGCTTCCCAGCGCAGTGTGCGGTGCGGCCCCAGACAGAGGTACAGGTGTAAACGCTTATCAGATCTGCGGGCCGGGGGGCGGGGCCACCATAAAATAATCCCTTTGATTCTC